>NC_073386.1:3968283-4068283 GCF_028641065.1 Leucoraja erinaceus | reverse complement strand
CTGTGTAAACAAAATTTTGTTTGAGTCTCACTGGGGCTCAAATGACAATAAATTTGTATTGTATTGTATTGTATCATACGGCTGGGGTGTAAACTGCCCAAGTGAAATATGAGGTGTTGTTCCTCCAATTAGTTCTGGGCCTCACTCTGACAGTGGAGGAGGCCCAGGACAGAAAGGTCAGCGTGGGAATGGGAGAGGGAGTGAGTGTTTGGCAACCGGGAGATCAGGTTGGTTTAGGCGGACTGAGCAGAGGTGTTCAGCGAAACGATGGCCGAGGATTGATTGTTGACCACCCCTGCAAGGATTCATTGCGAGAGAGAGTTGCCAAAAACTCTCAATGAACCAACATCTCCCATCTAATTGTGCTTGCCTCTTGTAAGTATTAGAACCAAAATGTTTTAAAGGGTTGTTTGATTTCAATACAGAGTAGGGTGGGAGAGGGTGATGAATCAGAAGGGGGTGAGGTTTGCAAAATGCTGGAAATAGTAGCCCTTGCTTTCCCTCTCTCTCCATCCTAGTTCTCCGACTATTTTGACTGTCCTCCTGATTACATTTTATCTTTGTACGCCTTGTTGTCACCTTCCCCTCGCGAACCATGATCTATTCTACAGTTTCCTTGAGCTTCGTCCCCTTAGATCTCTCATTTCCACACCTCACCCTTCCATATCTCTATGTCTTCCTCTCCCCTGACTCTCAGTCTGAAGAAGTGGCTTGACCCCGAAACGTCACCCATTCCTTCTACCCAGAGATGCTGCCGGACCTGCTGAGTTACTCAAGCAATTTGTGTCCATTTTTGGAAATAGATTTGGTTTGATAGTTTTACAGTGTGCAACCAGGGTGATGGGGGGAGATTAACTTTTGGTTTTGGTTCATTATTGCCACCCAAACAGACGAGATACGTCATGCATAAATCCAATCAAGTGAAACTCATACAATATGTAGAGCAAAGGGGAAGATACAGAGTGTAGAATATAGTTCTCAGCATTGTAGAGCATCAGTTCCATTGACCAAGTCCAATGTCCACAATGGGATAGGTGGTAGAGTTGCCAACGTTCTCACTCCCAAATAAGTGACAAAAGGTCAAAATACGGGACAAATTCCCAACGGCAATTCGTTGACCGACTTGGCCGTGTCTGGGTGAATGATGAGTTGGCCCGGGTGCTGGACTGCACAAAAAACGCCCAGCCGGCGGGCCAGCTGAGGAGTTTTGGCCCGGGCCATGCAACGTCGCGCGCAAAGTCCGGCGCCCCGTCCAACTCGTGAACCGACGATCGGCCGTGAGAAGGAGGGTTGGTGGTGGTGGTGTCGGCGGTAAGCGAAGGTCCGAAGGTCGGACAGCTGGCCGGGCTGCCGACCGACGGGGCCACGGGCGAGGCGCTGCTGCTGCTGCTGCTGCTGCACTCCATGGGCTGCACTACGTCGGGACGGGTGAGGCGGGACTGGACGCGGCGCTCCCACCTGACAGCCCCCTCGACCCGAGTAGTAGCGGTCAAATACGGGACAAAGGCGACAAACCAATTTAGCCCAATATACAGGATGTCCCGGCTAATATGGGACAGTTGGCAGCCCTAGATAGAGGTGAATCGGGCAGTACCTTTGGCTTATGGAAGGACCGCTCAGAAGCCTAATAACAGAATTACTATCCGAATTTGGTGGTGTGCGCTTTCAGGATTCTGTGCCTTCTGCAGAGGGGGCAGGGAGAAGAAGGAATGACTGGGGTGGGTCGATTATGTTGGCTGGTTTTAGTTTAGTTTAGTTTAGAGATACAGCACAGAAACAAGCCCTTTCGGCGCACCGAGCCCGCGCCGACCAGCGATCCCCGCACACTAACACTACCCTACACACAACCAAAGATCTCGGAGAAATCCCACACAGTCACGGGGAAAACGTACAAACTCCGTACAGACAGCACCCGTAGTCGGGATCGAACCCGGGTCTCTGGTGTTGCAAGCGCTGTAAGGCAGCAACTCTACCGCTGCGCCACCGCGCTGCCCCTAGTGGAATTTAGGTGGGAGATGATGAGAAAGTGAGGAGAATAAAAACTGTGTGGCTGATGGTCAGTACAGACTTAGTGGGCCGAAGGGCCTGTTTCCATGCTGTTACTCTCCGTGACTTTATAAATGACATTATGTCAAACAGTTCAACTAAGGGACACGTGTTAATTGTATTAATTATTTCCTCTATAACCTGTCAACGATTGTTTTAACATGAGCTCATTGCTTGAAAATTAGGGAATGCCTGAAGGCCCAATTAGAGTCGGCTTTCTATAAAAACCAAACACTTCCTTCTCATCTGAACAAGGAAGATAGAGCTGGGGACTGGCCCCAGGGTGTATTTACATAATACACAATACAATTTATTTGTCACTTGAACCTCATAGAGGCTCAAATGAAATGTTGTTTCTGCAGTCATACACACATGAAAAAAAGACCCAAGACACAACACAATTTACACAGACATCCATCACAGCGCATCTCCTCCTCGCTGTGATGGAAGGCAAAAACTTATCCCTCCCCTGCACTCCCCATTCCCCTCCCGATGTCAGAGTCAAAGCCCCCGGCAGGCGATGGCAATTGTCCCGCGGCCATTAAAGCCGCGCCGGGCGATGCAAGGCCGCACTCCGGGTCTTGGTGTTGGAGCCCCCGGCGGGCGCTACAAACGCCCCGCAGCCATTGAAGCCATGCCGGGCGATGATGTAAGGCCCCGCTCCAGGTACTCCTCAACCCCACGACTCGGGCGGGTGAAGTCACCGTTGCGGAAGACGCGAAAAGCGGTCTCCCAGCAGGGACCCGCGGGCTCCCGGTGTTCCTGCCTGCCAGACCTGCGGTTGGAGCCTCCGGATCTTCGGGGGTCGGGTCACAGCAGCGCGCCACCACTGATGAAGCGGAATTTTAGTTAAAAATATAAGAAGATATTAAATTGGCTTCTGGGCTAGCTTACAGCTTATATTTAGTGTCAAATTAGGCTTGCCTCAGGTTGCGGTGTGTGTGAGATAATAAATCCTATAACATTGTCTCCCAAGTGAGGAAGTGACAGAGAGGAAGAGAGACATAGCTGGTCACATCTTTGAAGTAAGATGCCATAAACCAAATGACCAATGTTTATGGGGGAGGAGGCAATAAAGGAAGAGAGAAATAGCTAGTCACATCTTTGTAAACAAATGGCCTATGTTTATGAGGGACCAAGTGACAGAGAGGAAGCAGTGAAAAAGCTAGGGTGGTCTATTTGGAGATAAAATGACCTAAAGCAAATGGCCAATGTTTTTAGTATATCTTGTACCATGTAAACAAAAGGTTTGATGTGATGCATTCTGTGGAAACCTTTTCCTGTACCTCTGACCATGACTAATGTCTGTGGAATGTGCTAAGGGGACAAAAAAACCCTATTTAAGGCAATGTAATTCTGTTGTTAAGAGAAGGTGGCTGAGCACAGTTAAGTGTCTACATTGGTCACTTAGCTGGAATTCTCGCTCCCTTCCATCGGCCGATGTTAAGTAAAGTTTTGAACTGGTCTACCAAACAGTTTGTGTGGTGTCTGTTTATTAAGAAGCGAACCTGGTTTAGTCATTAGGAAAAGTAGCTTTTTCACCACTGCTCCTCCCGCTCCGGACTCGGCCAGCTCCATGATGGTGAGTAGCTCCGCAGCTCCGTGACTGGAGCCCCAGGACGTTCCTGCTGGAGGCCGCTCCACGTTGCAGCCCCAACGACAACGGAGACCCGACAGGGAAAAGGTCGGGTTCTACGTGCAGGGGAAAGATTTTAAAAGTTTCCTCCAGCCCCCCCCCCCCCCCCGCCCCCCCCCCCCCCCCACACACACACACACACACACACACACACACACACACACACACACACACACACACACACACACACACACACACACACACACACACACACACACACACACACACACACACACACACACATACACCCCATCAAAAAAATAATAAAAACGACATTAAAACGGGACAAAAAATAACAAAAAGACAAACGGACTGCAGAGGCCGCTGCAACGTGATTTGACTTTAGATTTAAGAATTGTAGATTGTCTCTAATGTGTAGGATAGTGCTAGTGTGTGGGGTGGTCGCTGGTCAGTGTGGACACAGTGGGCCGAAGGGCCTGTTTCTGCGCTGCATCTCTAAACTCTCACATCTGAAGTCTCCTCGGCCTCACTCAGGAGGTCAATTGGCAGAATTGTACATTGTACCCTAGTGTGCGGGATGGTGCCAGTGTACGGGGGTGGCCGTTGGTCTGCGTGGACCCGAAAGACTGAAGGGACAGACCCCTTGGAATATGGGGGGAAACCGGAGCAGCGGGAGGGAGGGCGAGTGGTTACAGAGAGAACATGCAAACTCCACACAGGCAGCAGCCGTGGTCAGGATTGAACCCAGGTCCCTGAAGCTGCGAGGCAGTGGCTCTGCCCGTTTAGGCTAACATCAGAGCGCCTCTGATCTTACTGAATGACTCTTCACACCTGAAGTGCCCATTTTTTAAATGTCTCCAGGTATCCAAGTCACGAGCAGAATAGACCGGGTAAATGCACGAGAGTCTTTGACCCAGAGTCAGAGGGCAATCAACAGACAGAGGTTTATGGAGGAGGGGGGGGGGGGGGACATTTAATAGGAACACGAGGGACAACCTTTTTACACAAAGGGTGATGGGTGTAAGGAATTTGCTGACAGAGTAGTTGGGGCTGGGACTATCGCAACGTTTCAGAAATATCTGGACAGGTACATGGATAGGACAGGTTTAGAGGGATATGGGCCAAGCGCTGGCAGGTGGGACTAGTGTAGATGGGGCATATTGGTCGGCATGGGCAAGTTGGGCCGAAGGGCCTGTTTCCACATTGTATGACTATGAATCTGCAGCGATGTCTAATCTTGGAGGTACAAGTCGCACTGTTCCTTTCCCATCCTTCGTATATTAATTCCCAGGCTGATATTTAAAGTTGGAACGCGTTTTACTGTGCTCCAATGTCAACCTGCCTTTGTACCGAGTTTAGTTTAGTTTACGGCGTGGAAACAGGCCCTCCAGCCCACCGACTCCACACCGACCAGCGATCTCCGTATCCTGCACACACTAGGGACAATTTACAATGATACCGAGCCAATGAGCCTACAACCTGTATGTCTTTGGGGTGTGGGAGGAAACTGGAGACCCCCAGGGGACAACCCACGCAGGTCACGGGGAGAACGTGCAAACTCCGTACAGACAGCACCCGTGTTCAGGATCGAACCCGGGTGGGGGGGGGAGGGAGGACTTGGCAAGTTGTGCCAAACTCTGGGCAAACTGCAGTCAGCGTTGTTGCTAGGATTTAGCCGTAAACAAACTGTAGGTGTCTTTTAGTATCTGCGCTGACTTCCTGTCGGGGGAAGTGGCTGATCTACAACTAAGCTGCTAGTATTTGGGGAATTCAATGCTAGGGGGATTTATTGCCAAGACGACAGAGTCCAAGGCACTCGTAATGTCGGCCAAGGAGAGATGATGAAAGACACCTTTATTATGTATTACATATCACACCATGCCAGAGAACCTTGTGGTCAATTAATCTCTTCCTCAGTGTAGCATAGCAGCCACTTTACGCACAGTATAGACGGAAAGATGAATGAGGTCATGCCAAATTTGTGGAATTCATTGCCACAGATGGCGGTGGAGACCAAGTTATTGGGTAGTTTCAAAGAGGAGTTGATAGGTTTAGACTTCAGACTTTAAACTTTAGAGAGTATCTCTAAATCTTCACCCAATAGTGAAAGGTCTGGATAGAGTGGATATATAAAGGATGTTTCCACTAGCGGGAGAGTTTAGGACCAGAGGGCCATAGCCTCAGAATAAATGGACGTACCTTTAGAAAGGAGATGGGGAGGAATTTATTATGTCAGAGGGTGGTGAATCTGTGGAATTCATTGCCAAAGACGGCTGTGGAGGCCAAGTCAGTGGATGTTTTTACGGCAGAGATTGATAGATTCTTGATTAGTACGGGTGTCAGGGGTTACGGGGAGAAGGCAGGAGAATGGGATTGTGAGGGGGAGATAGATCAGCCGTGATTATTTGTTTTTAAATCTATGAATGGGCTCGCCCCGCCTTACCTCTCTGAGCTGCTCCACCCATACGCTCCTGCCCGGTCCCTCAGGTCAGCTGGTCAGCTGCTCCTGGAGGTACCGAGGTCTAATCGGAGGCTCAGAGGGGATAGAGCCTTCTCTGTTGCTGCTCCAGCGCTCTGGAACACCCTGCCGTTGCACATCAGACAGGCCCCCTCACTGTCCATCTTCAAATCCAGTGTTAAAACACACTTGTACTCCCTGGCTTTTGACCATGCCTGAGACTTTGCTTCTGTTTTTGGTGTTTTTGATGTTTCTTTATTTTACATGTCTTTTCCTACTATTTCTTTTGATTGTTATTATTGGTGTGTATTAACTTTTTTGTCAATGATTAGTGATGTACAGCACTTTGTTGCAACTATGATTGTTTTTAAAGTGCTCTACAAATAAAATAATTATAATTATTATTATGATTGAATGGCAGAGTAGAATTGATGGGCCGAATGGCCTAATTGTGCTCCCATAACTTATGAACTTAAAGTCTAAAGCCTGAATGTTAGCTCTAGCTTTAGGTTTAGGCTTATTATTGTCACAGGTATTTGGAAAAGCTTTGATTTGTGTACTATCCAACCAAACCACATGGTACAACCGACGAGTACAATCAAGGCCAAACTCAAGTATAAAAGGTAGAGAACCGGAAAAACAAAACAGAATGTGAAGTATTGTTCTCAGCAGAGTGCTGCACCAACTCCAGAGACAAAGTCCAATGTCCGTAATGAGGTAGAATTGAATTGGACAGTACCCTAATCTTAAACATGTTCTTGACCAGTAAAGGGCCTGTCCCACTTTCACGACTTAATTCAAAACCTCTGCCGCGTTTAAAGGACCTAAAATTAAAATCAAGACTGTGGTAATCTCCGAACCCTCTGCGACCTTCCACGACAATGTTCACGAACTCCTACGAGTATGTCCTCGAATTCCCACGACTATTTCGATGCCCTCCTTACGAGTAAAAAGTTGCAATTTCTTTCATCCCGACCATTTTTTTACTCGTGGCCATTTTTTTATCGGGCTGGAAAAAAACGTCCCGACTTACCCGATGCCACGAGTACCTACGGCTGGCATAACGAGCCGCTACGGTATATCCACGAACGCCTACAGCCTCCTACGAACTGGTTGCGAACATTCTGCGAGTTTGAATCAAGGGGAAAACTCGGGAGAATTCGTGAATAACTTGGGAAAGTGGGACAGGCACTTCACCTTTATTTTATTTTAAGTCCTGTCATAAAATGTCACAAAATGTTATTTGGAGATCTTTTATGTGGTGGGGGGGGGGAAGGGGGAAACTTTATTTCTTAGTCCTCTACCTGGTCGGAGAGGCAGCATCCCTCCAAGCTGCTTCTTAGCCCCGTCCTCGCGGCCTACCATCGAGAATGGAGCGGAGTTTCCTGTCGGGACCGGCCAGGACTACAGCTTTGGCGGCGGCGCAGCGTTGGGATACCATCACGGAGCAGGCCATGCCTTACTGGGTCGCCGTGCGGTAAGCTCTAGAGCGCTGTGGCCGCCGACTCCCAATATCGCGGAGCTGTGGCTGTGGGCGTCTGGCCGCGGGCGGCACTGGATTTGGAGCGCCGCGGAGCGTGGGATCGAGTTCGCCGGGGTCGGAGCTCCAACCAGCGGGGCAGAGTAGACTCGATGGGCTGAATGGCCTAATTCTGCTCCTATGTCTTTTGACCTATATGACCACATCTTTGTTTAGTTTAGTTCTGAGATACAGCGTGGAAACAGGCCCTTCGACCCACCCGACCAATGATCCCCGTACATTAACACTTTGGGGACAATTTACAATTTTACCAAGACAATTAACCTGCAAACCTGCACGTCTTTGGAGGGCAGGTGGAAACCGGAGCAACCGGAGGAAACCCATGCGGAACGTGCAAACTCCGTACAGACAGCACCTGTAGTCGGGATCCGGTGAAAAAGTTTTTCCTCATCTCCGTTCTAAATGGCTTACCCCCTTATACACCTTAAATTGCTTACACCGTATTCAGTCAAAGAAAAAACTACACACGATTACAGTCAGGTGGCCCGCGGCGCACAGACAAAGGATAAAGGTACACCATGTAGTGCAAAGATTTATCACTGAAGTGTGGTCGATCGGTCAATGGTCGTGGACTCGATGGGCCGAAGGGCCTGTTTCCATGCTGCATCTTTCACTCAACATGCCACATGTTGCAGAACCTGCTGTGTGAGCAATCCCGGGATAAAATGACCTGGAAAGAATGCCAAACATTAAACTACAGGCTCTGAGAAAACAGCATAGGGCGGTATTGCGGTCACATTAGTAGACGGGCAGTTCAAAGGCACGGACTAATGATCTGATGACTTGAATTCAAATCCCCGTCATGACAGATTGGAAATTTAAAAAACGAGTTAATTGCACAAGCCTGGGATAGAAAGGTCAGTTCAATAGTAATGGCATTACCTCCAGTGTATTGTTGAGAAAGATTGGATAGGAATGGACAAGGCATAGTGAAATTCTTTGCTTGCAAAAAGTCGGAACGTAAACAGCGCTGACAAACTTACAAAGTGCCTTCGCTGGGTCCTCCTTTCTTCTCCCCCCCCCCCCCCCCCCCCCCCCCTTCCATCTCCCCCCCCCCCCCATGCCGGCGCCTCCATTCCCCTTCCCCCTCCCCTCCCCCCCCCCCCTCACGGCGGTTCCCCCTGTGCTCTCATCGACCACCGACAGTGGTCCGCCCAGCGAGGCTCCCACCAACCCGAGGGCTACATTCCTGCCGCCACCGCAAGGCTCTGTCGCCCCGCAAGGCCTAACCGCCGCTGCTGAGGCTCCACTGCTGCCAAGGCCCTACTGCCACCACCGAGGCTACACTGCCGACGAGGCTCCACCTTCGCTGAGGCTTCACTGCCGAGAAGGCCCCACCGCCACCGCCACCGAGGCCACACCGACCCAGGCAGACTTCGCCGACCGGCGGCCCCATGGGAGACGTCACTTTTTACTTCTGTCTATTTCAAAGGAAATAGAAACATAGAAAGATAGAAAATAGGTGCAGGAGTAGGCCATTCGGCCCTTCGAGCCTGCACCGCCATTCAATATGATCATAGCTGATCATCCAACTCAGTATCCTGTACCTGCCTTCTCTCCATACCCCCTGATCCCTTTAGCCACAAGGGCCACATCTAACTCCCTCTTAAATATAGCCAATGAACTGGCCTCAACTATCTTCTGTGGCAGAGAGTTCCAGAGATTCACCACTCTCTGTGTGAAAAATGTTTTTCTAATCTCGGTCCTAAAGGATTTCCCCTCTATCTTTAAGCTGTGACCCCTTGTTCCTGGACTTCCCCAACATCGGGAACAATCTTCCTGCATCTAGCCTGTCCAACCCCTTAAGAATTTTGTAAGTTTCTATATGATCCCCCCTCAATTTCCTAAATTCTAGTAAGTACAAGCCTAGTCTATCCAGTCTTTCTTGATATGAAAGTCCCGACATCCCAGGAATCAGTCTGGTGAATCTTCTCTGTACTCCCTCTATGGCAAGAATGTCTTTCCTCAGATTAGGAGACCAGAACTGTACGCAATACTCCAGGTGTGGTCTCACCAAGACCCTGTACAACTGCAGTAGAGGGGGGATCCTGCTCCTATACTCAAATCCTATAGCTATGAATGCTAATATACCATTCGCTTTCTTTTTGCCTGCTGCACCTGCATGCCTACTTTCAATGACTGGTGTACCATGATACCCAGGTCTCGTTGTATCTCCCCTTTTCCTAATCGGCCACTATTTAGATAATAATCTGCTTCCTGTTTTTGCCACCAAAGTGGGTAACCTCACATCCTTCCTCAGTTTCGGAGTTTTCTCACTTGAAAATCTCGGGCGACCTGAACGTTGTGTAATCACAAAGAAGGCTTGCCAACGTCTCCACTTTCAGAGAGGTTTAAACAGATGTGGCAGTCACTGGTAGACACACAATGCTGGAGTAACTCAGCGGGACAGGCAGCATCTCTGGCGGCGACGTTTCGGGTCGAGACCCTTCTTTTAGACTGAATACTCTGAACAAACCTCTACTCATGTACTGTGGAAAGTATCTCTCATGGCCTGCTGCAGCAATTTCAATACACAGGAATGCAAGAAGCAACAGAGATTGTTGCATTTTAGGTGGATGAGGAGGGACCCCTTTGAAATCTACCAGACAGTGAAAGGCCTGGATAGAGTGGATGCGGAGAGGATGTTTCCACTAGTGGGAGAGTCCAGGCCCAGGGGACACAAAAGCAGAATAAAAGGATGTACCTTTACAAAGGAGATGATGAGGAATGTCTTTAGCCATTGGGGCAGTGAATCTGTGAAATGGCTGTGGAGACCGCCATTGATATTTTAAAAGTGGAAATTCTTGATTAGTACGGATGTCCGGGTTATGGGGAGAAGGCAGGAGAACAGGGGCTGAGAGGGGAATATAGATCAGCCATGATTGAATAGTAGAGTGGACTTGATGGGCCGAATAACTTCGCCCGGTTCACCATGGGCAAAGCTATTCCCATCATCCAAAGCACCTACATGAGCTACTGCCCTAAGAAGGCTGGCATCCATCATCAGGGATCCCCACCATCGCCAGAAGCCTGAAGCGGCCATTACAGTGGATGACAGTAATGGCCGCCTCGCCAGCAACCTGTCATGTCCCTTCTCTTTTTTTTGTTATTTTGAGTGTGTCTTAACCATTTAACCATATAACAATTACAGCACGGAAACAGGCCATCTCGGCCCTACAAGTCCGTGCCGAACAACTTTTATTCCCCTTAGTCCCACCTGCCTGCACTCATACCATAACCCTCCATTCCCTTCTCATCCATATGCCTATCCAATTTATTTTTAAATGATACCAACGAACCTGCCTCCACCACTTCCACTGGAAGCTCATTCCACACCGCTACCACTCTCTGAGTAAAGAAGTTCCCCCTCATATTACCCCTAAACTTCTGTCCCTTAATTCTCAAGTCATGTCCTCTTGTTTGAATCTTCCCTATTCTCAGTGGGAAAAGCTTATCCACGTCAACTCTGTCTATCCCTCTCATCATTTTAAAGACCTCTATCAAGTCCCCCCTTAACCTTCTGCGCTCCAGAGAATAAAGACCTAACTTATTCAACCTTTCTCTGTAACTTAGTTGTTGAAACCCAGGCAACATTCTAGTAAATCTCCTCTGTACTCTCTCTATTTTGTTGACATCCTTCCTGTAATTGGGCGACCAAAATTGTACACCATACTCCAGAATTGGCCTCACCCAATGCCTTGTACAATTTTAACATTACATCCCAACTTCTATACTCAATGCTCTGATTTATAAAGGCCAGCACACCAAAAGCTTAAGGTATGTTTTTTAGTGTTTCCTGGTGTGTTTTATGTGGGGGAAAGGGGGAAAGCTTTTTCATCCACGTACCTCGACGGAGATGCGATTTGTGTCGCATCTCTTCCCCCCCCCCCCCCCCCCCCCCCCCCCCCCCCCCCCGCAGGGCCTAAGAATGTGGAGTGGTGCGGCCTTTCCTGGAGACCGGCCCGGAGCTTCAAGCCGTGGGCGCAGTGTGGACATACCATCGCGGAGCGGGTGATCCTTTGACGAGGATTGCCAGCGGAAGAGCTCAGACCGCGGGGCCTGTGGACTTCAACACCGTGAAGCCCGCAGTCTCCGGTAAGAAGAGGCCGACTCTGGGATCTCCATGCGTGTTCCGTGTTCCGATCCGTCCCGAAGCGGCGAGGACGATTCCATCACCCCGACGCGAGGGCTTCGGACATCGGACCGTCATCAGCGGCGAACTGCGGAGGGTTCAAAGGTCCCGACCACGGGTGAACAAAGAAGGAAGGTGACTGATTAGTTGGTTAAGTGACAATAAACACGAACTTGAACTTGAACCTGAACTTGAACACATCATCAATCTCAGGAACCGCTTTGGGCTGACCAGACTGCCACCTATTTTTGGTACATCACAAAGAGACTGTATGTTTCCTAATGCCCCTGTCCCACTTAGGAAACCTAAACGGAAACCTCTGGAGACTTTGCGCCCCACCCAAGGTTTCCTTCAGGTTCCCGGAGGTTGCAGGTGGTTGCCGGAGGTTGCAGGTAGTGGAAGCAGGTAGGGAGACTGACAAAAACCTCCAGGAACCGCACGGAAACCTTGGGTGGGGCACAATGTCTCCAGAGGTTTCCGTTCAGGTTTCCTACCTAAGTGGGACAGGGGGCATTAAGCAACTAATGGAGCGGCACAGTGGCGCAGCGGTAGAGTTGCTGACTAACGGCGTCGGAGACCCGGGTTCGATCCCGACTACGGGCGCTGCCTGTATGGAATTTCTACGCTCTCCCCGTGACCGGCGTGGATTTTTTTTCTCCGGGTGCTCCGGTTTCCTCCCACGCTCCAAAGACCCGCGCGTGTCGGATAGCACTAGCGATCGCTGGTCGGTGCGGACACGGTGGGCCGAAATGCCTGTTTCAACGCTGTATCTCTAAAGTGTAAAGTCTGAAGTAAAGTCCACTTGAGACTTCTGAGTGGCAGGTCTCCATAAAAGGACACGTTTGATGGTTTAGTTTCCGAGTCTGTACGCCATGATCTGCGCTTTGAACTCACTCCAAGTTCTTGTCTAGTTAGACCGTTACTTTGCCAAGTTTGTTCCAAGTATACCCTGCCGTGCTCATATCTGCCAGATTAGTGTACACTTTGGATGGATTTTAGCGTTCATGCAGATGATTCATCCACTAAATCCAAGCTGCTCTAAGTTCACAGCTGCTTACCGAGACACAGAGTTATTTTGCCGCTGTTCGTGGCACCAGAGGGTTGGAGCTGCAAGGAGAGGATGGACCAGCTGGGGCTTCTGTCACTGTAGTCCCTTGAGGGTGTCAGGGGTTACAGGGAGAAGGCAGGAGAATGGGGTTGAGAGGGATAGATAGATCAGCCATGATTGAATGGTGTAGTATGGACTCGATGGGCCAAATGGCCTGATTCTGCTCCAATTAACTGTATGAAGTTATGAGTGAAGGGCTGCTGAGGGGTGGCCTTATCAAACCGCATAAAATCATGAGAGGCGTAGTTACGGTGTTCAATTTTAGTTTAGTTTAGAGATACAGCGCGGAAACAGGCCCTTCGACCCACCGGGTCCGCGCTGACCAGTGATCCCCGCACACTAACACTGTCCTACACACACTAGGGCCAATTTTTACATTTACCAAGTCAATTAACACACAAACCTGTACGTATTTGGTGAGCGGCCATTGCCTGTTCCTCAGGATGGTGAAGTCTCAAATTAGAGGGTGAAAAAGCTACTTATTTTAACTACTAAACCAGGTTCGCTTCTTAATAAACAGACACCACACAAACTGTTTGGTAGACCAGTTCAAAACTTTACTTAACATCGGCCGATGGAAGGGAGCGAGAATTCCAGTCAAGTGACCAACACAGACACTTGACTGTGCTCAGCCACCTTCCCTGAACAACAGAATTACATTGCCTTAAATAGGTTTTTTTTGTCCCCTTAGCACATTCCACAGACATTAGTCATGGTCAGAGGTACAGGAAAAGGTTTCCACAGAATGCATCACATCAAACCTTTTGTTTACATGGTACAAGATATACTAAAAACATTGGCCATTTGCTTTATCTCCAAATAGACCACCCTAGCTCTTTTCGCTGCTTCCTCTGTCATTTGGTCCCTCATAAACATAGGTCATTTGGTTACAAAGATGTGACTATCTATTTCTCTCTTCCTTTATTGCCTCCTCCCCCATAAACATTGGTCATTTGGTTTATGGCATCTTACTTTCAAAGATATCTCTCTAGCTCCTTCACTTGGGAGACAATGTTATAGGATTTATTATCTCACACACCGCAACCTAAGGCAAGCCTAATTTGACACTAAATATAAGCTGTAAGCTAGCCCAGAAGCCAATTTAATATCTTCTTATATTTTTAACTAAAATTCGGCTTCATCAAGGGCATAGGTTTTAAGGTGAGAGGAAAAAGATTTACAAGGGACTTTTTTGTGCGGAGGTTGGTGGGTATGTGGAAGTGGTGGAGGGGGTTACAATGACCTCGTTTGTACGAACTGGACAGGTACATGGACACAAAGTGCTGGAGTAACTCAGCAAGCAGGCAGCATGACTGAGGGAACATGGACAGCTGATGTCTCGGGTAGGGACACTTCTTCAGACATGGGTACATGGTACTGTTCAGGTACCGTGCTCATTCAGGTACATGGATAGGAAGGGTTTGGATGGACGTGGGCCAGATGCGGGCAAGTGACTAGCTTGTCGGGCAAACTGGTCAGCAGAGACCAGTTGGGCCGAAGGGCCTGTTCCTGTGCTGAATTACTCTGTGAGGGTCTTATCTACCTGTCAGTTTTCAAGCGAATTAGCAACCAGATTCAGGGATAGTTTCTCCCCAGCTGCCGCCCGGCAACTGGGCTGTCCTCTCCCCAGCTAGAGTGTGGTCCTTACCTCAATGGAGACCTTTGAACGTTCTTTAAGAAAGAACTTTGTAACAACAGTATTTCATTCATAACAAGAGGATTTCAGTATGGGAGTAGAGAGGTTCTTCTGCTGTATAGTATAGTGCTCTGGTGAGACCACATCTGGAGTATTGCGTACAGTTTTGGGCTCCTAATTGAGGAAGAACATCATTGTGATTGAGGCAGTGCTGCGTAGGTTCAGGAGATTGATCCCTGGGATGGCGGGACTATCATATAAGGAAAGATTGAAAAGACTAGGCTTGTATTCACTGGAATTTAGAAGGATGAGGGGAAAATCTTATAGAAACATATACAGGTACAATTATAAAAGGACTGGATAAGCTAGAAGCAGGAAAAATGTTCCCAATGTTGGGCGAGTCCAGAACCAGGGGCCACAGTCTTAGAATAAAGGGGAGGTCATTTAAGACTGAGGTGAGAAAAAACATTTTCACCCAGAGAGTTGTGAATTTGTGGAATTCCCTGCCACAGAGGGCAGTGGAGGCCAAATCACTGGATGGATTTAAGAGAGAGTTAGATAGAGCTCTGGGGGCTGGTGGAATCAAGGGATATGGGGAGAAGGCAGGCACGGGTTATTGATTGGGGACGATCAGCCATGATCGCAATGAATGGCGGTGCTGGCTCGAAGGGCCAAATGGCCTCCTCCTGCACTTATTTTCTATGTTTCTATGTTTCTATGTTAACTGCAGATGCTGGAAAAATCGAAGGTAGACAAAAAATGCTGGAGAAACTCAGGGTCTCGAGCCGAAACGTCGCCTATTCCTTCTCTCCATAGATGCTGCCTCACTCACTGAGTTCCTCAGCATTTTTTGTCCATTTTTGAACTATCTTTAGTCGGACATTACCATGCACTAAATGTTGCACCCTCTATGCATCATCTGACAACTGTGGATGCCTGCACTGTAATCATGTATAGTTTAGACTGGAGAACACACACAACAAAAGCTTTTCACTGCACCTTGATGCACGTGACAATATTAAACTCAACTAAACTCAACCCAATTAAGCTAAGCTAAGATAAACAGAACAAAAAATGAAACGGAACAATTCTTCTCATCCATCGTTCCAACTCTCTGAGTTGCCAAATGTGAAAACTAAATCAATTTAAGCTTGATATTACGGGAAGCCTGTGAGATTTATTTTCACAGATTTTTATTATATTTGAAAGACTTTTCTTTCCTTTCATCTAGTTAGATCCTATGATTCCTGTTACCAGTGTCATATAACACGTTTATATCTTACACGTTGTTTACGACTTTTAAGTGCTTGATTCTGTACAGACAATCAGATTCTTGCAATTTTGGAAACGTGATAATTAATTTTTCACTGTGAGATCTGAGAAGTATTCTTCTTATTCCCTTTTTTTTCAGTTTAGTTTAGAGATACAGCGCGGAAATAGGCCCTTCGGCCCACCGGGTCCGTGCCGACCAGCGATCCCCGCACATTAGAACTACCCTACACCCACTAGGGCCAATTTTTACATTTACCAAGCCAATTAACCTACAAACCTGCACGTCTTTGGAGTGTGGGAGGAAACCGAAGATCTCGAAAAAAACCCGTGTCTCCGGCGCTGCATTCGCTGTAAAGGCGACAAGTCTACCGCTGCGCCACCGCGACCGCCCATGTATGTCGTTTACTGTATGTCGTGTTGCTACTTGCGAGCGGAGCACCAAGGCAAATTCCTTGTATGTGCACTTACTTGGCCAATAAACTTATTCATTCACTCGACTTCCCTAAAACGCTGCCACTCACTCGCCTGCACGCTCGGAGCATTGACCAGTGGCCAGTTAATGAGGCAACCATCACGTCTTTGTGACGTGGGAGGAAACCGGAGCACCCGGAGAAAACCCACGCAGGTCACAGGAGGACAACGTACAAACTCCGTACAGACAGCACCCGTGGTATCGGGATTGCACCGGACTGAAGATTTCGAGCTATGCGGCAACAGCACGGGGAATGAGAGCCGGGACAGGTTTGACACGAACCAGATGAACATTTGACATGTATTGCTTCAGTAATCCCATGTGCGTGCGTGTGAAGTGTCTCAGCGATCTCCTTTACCAGACGCTTTGGACAATTGGCTATTTTCACTGCTTCCCGTTCCAACCAGAGCCACGTTGGCCCAATATGTGGAGACATTTTTTTTGGGGCTTCCAGTAAGCAAACAAACGTAAGGGTTTAGTTATGTTTGGCAGGTCAGAGTCCTCACCGTCACCACTTGAGAAGAGGGGGTGTGATTTGATACAGATTGTGGAACAAAAACAATATTTGGTGGAAAAAAATAAATAATGATAGGCGTTATTCACTCCTGATGCAAGATCAATTGAGAGGGCACACCGGAAAATAATTATCACATTCTTTACATTCTCCAACAAATTCGCAAACATTTCTTTTCCTGTACGACTTCTGGGATGAGTCAGTTTTCTGAGCACGGAAGGAGATGTCGAAATGAAGGTGAAAATGATTAGTAAATGCCACCTCAACTCTGAAAAGGAAGCTGTGTTCTTGAGGAGGCCTGTCCCAAGAGCATGCGACTCCATGCGGCAAGCACGACCTAAGCAACTGCGTGCGGCAAGCGTGACCTAACGTGGTCGCTTGAGCCGTACAGCCTCGCGGGGCCGATCCCACTTCGATCGCCGGAGCCATATGGAGTTGTGCGGAGCTGGTCCCGACATCGCGCGGGGCTCCGAAAAACTGACTGTTCAAAAACTTTGGGTGGCAACGGCCCGCCGGCCCGCAGCCGCCTCGACGCCGTACGTCACGCGTGAACTTCCCGCGGACTTCGCTCAAACTTCATCTCACTCACTCGACCTCCACGCAGCCCCCGCTTCTGGTTAGGTCGCGCTTGCCGCATGGAGTCGCATGCTCGTGGGACAGGCCCTTTAGGGGCGGCAGGGTGGCGCAGCGGTAGAATTCCTACCTCACAGCGCCAGAGGCCCGGGTTTGATCCCGACGACGGGTGCTGTCTGTACGGAGTTTGTACATTTTCCCCGTGATCTGCGTGGGTTTTCTCCGGGTGCTCCGGTTTCCTCCCACACTCCAAAGACGTGCAGGTTTATAGGCCAATTGGCTTTGGTTTTCACACAGAGAGTGGTGAATCTCTGGAATTCTCTGCCACAGAGGGTAGTTGAGGCCAGTTCATTGGCTATATTTACAGGGCGGATGTGGCCCTTGTGGCTAAGGGACTCAGGGGGTATGGAGAGAAGGCAGGTACGGGATACTGAGCGGATGATCAGCCATGATCATATTGAATGGCGGGCAGGCCCGAAGGGCCGAATGGCCTACTCCTGCACCTAATTTCTATGCCTCTATGTTTTCTATGTTTACTAAAATTGTAAATTGCCAAGCATGTAGGCATGCACAAGGTGGACTGTTACAGATAGAGGTACAGGGCGGAAACAGACCCTTTGGCACATTGACTCAGCGTTGACCAGCGATCACCCCGCGGGCCAGCACGAACTCAATGGGCCAAAGGGCCTGTTTCCACCCTGTACCTCTAAAGCCTAAAGTAACTGTCTAAAAGAGATTGCCAACATGGAGGCACAAGGAGTTGCAGATGCAATCATCTGGAGCAAAGACACCCTCTGCCGGAGGAACTCGGCGGGTCAAGCACGCTTTGTCCTGCCCCTCTCCCTTCCAGCTCTCTCCAGCCCCCACCCCACCCTCAATTGCAAACACACCCGCAACCTGCCCTCTTCATGTCTCTATCAGACGCTGCCCATATTGAATTCACTGAGTTACTTTCAGCACTTTGTGTCTCCATTTGTAAACATTCATGTGACCCCTCAGATTCCTATTAAATATTTTCCCCTTCACCTTAAACCTATGACCTCTGGTCCTCGATTCACCTACTCTGGGCAAGGGGATCTGTGCATCATCTACCCGATCTATTCCTCTCATGATTTTACACACGTACTAACTAAACCAGCTCTAACAGTATTATATGAAGAGCGACACAAAGCCTGGGTAGAGACCGAGTCGGCAGCTCCAAAACCGCACGATGTTCGCCGACAAGCCCCGACCCGGGGTCCGATTCACCGGCGCGGGTAACTGACATCGCCCCGAAGCAGGAACTTGATCGCCCCGAAATATAGGGCCTGCCGACAGCTACGGGAGCCAAGATCGTCCCGTCGATGGAGGGCTCGAAGTCCCCGACTGCGGGAAAACAAAGAAGGGAAGAGATTGAACTTTTTTTCGCCTTCCATCTCAGTGAGGAAAGTGGAGGAGTCACTGTGGTGGATGTTTATGTTAAAATGTATTTTGTGTGTTCTGTGCTTTTTATTAGTATGACTGTACGGCAAATCAAATTCCTCGTAAGTTGCAAAACATACTTGGCTAATAGATTGAGTATGAGTATGAGTAGTAGGTAGCTGAGGCCAGTTCGTTGGCTATATTTAAGAGGGAGTTAGATGTGGCCCTTGTGGCTAAAGGGATCAGGGGGTATGGAGAGAAGGCAGGGATGGGAGGGATGGGATACTGAGTTGGATGATCAGCCATGATCATATCGAATGGCGGTGCAGGCTCGAAGGGCCGAATGGCACTTGCACCTACTCCTGCACCTATTGTCTATGCTTCTAGGTTTCTAGATTGAGGAAGGACATTCTTGCTATTGAGGGAGTGCAGCGTAGGTTTACAAGGTTAATTTCGGGATGGCGGGACTGTCATATGCTGAGAGAATGGAGCGGCTGGGCTTGTACACTCTGGAATTTAGAAGGATGAGAGGGAATCTCATTGAGACATATAAGATTGTTAAGAGTTTGGACACGCTAGAGGCAGGAAACATGTTCCCGATGTCTGATCGTCCCCTATCAATAACCCGTGCCTGCCTTCTCCCCATATCCCTTGACTCCACTTGCCCCTAGAGCTCTATCTAACTCTCTCTTAAATCCATCCAGTAACTTGGCCTCCACTGCCCTCTGTGGCAGGGAATTCCATAAATTCACAACTCTCTGGGTGAAAATGTTTTTTCTCACCTCAGTCTTAAATGGCCTCCCCTTTATTCTAAGACCGTGGGCCCTGGTTCTGGACTCGCCCAACATTGGGAATATCCTCTCCCTCTTTGGGAACATCCGCCCCCTCCTCCTCCACTCTCTGGTCTACGGGGGTGAGCTCGTTGGTTTCTGGGCTCATTCCCCCCCCCACCTCCCCTGCAGTCTGCGGCCCCTCGGGTTCCATCTCCGCAGCAGCGAGCCTGGCCTGGCGCTGTCTTCGTTCGGCTGCGCGACGAATCCTGGGAGCGCGTTCAAAGCGCGTTGGGAAATCCTTGGGGAAAAAGCTCCCTCACAAGGAGTCAATGATAAGGATCGAACGCCAAATATTCCTACGCAGATTCATCACTTGGCTTTCACATGGATGGTGGGACCAGACTCAGACTCTGCTGCCAACTCTAAAGGGAACAAAACAAATCAGTCGGGACATTACAAAAATGAGCCGTGCTATTTGGCCGCATCCAATTTGGGCAAAGCTCAACACACAAGCGATGGCTGGTTGGGATTGGCACGGGGGTAGTGTAGGGGGGGGGGAGTGGGGGATGGGGTGTGGGGGGATGAGGTGGGGGGGTGGGGAGTGGGGGATGAATGGGGGGGGGGTGGGGAGTGGGGGGTGGTGGGGGGGGAAAGTGGGGGGGGGGGAGTGGGGGGGGGGGGGGGGGGGGGGGCGGGGGGTGGGGAGGGGGGGTGGGGGAGTGGGGGGTGGGGAGGGGGAGGGGGGTGGGGAGTGGGGGGGTGGGGAGTGGGGGTGGGGTGGGGAGTGGGGAGGGGGGATCGACGGGAGCCAAATATTCCTGGGGTAAATGGGGTGGGGGGTGGGTCAGTGGGACCTTCGGTAGGGGGAGTGGGGGTGGGGGACTCTGTCCTGGGGAGGCTCAGTGGGGACAGTGGGGGGGGTGGGGAGTGGGGACTGGGGAAGGGGGGTGTGGGGAGTGGGTAGTGGGGAGTGGGGGGTAGGTGGTGAGTGGGGGGTGGGGATGTGGGGGGGGGTGTTGGGGAGGTGGTGGGTGGGGGGTGGGGAGTGGGGGGTGGGGGAGTGGGGGGGGGGGGAGTGGGGGGGGGGAAGGTGGGGGGGGGGGGGAGGAGGGGGGGGGGGGGGGGGAGGGGGGGGGAGGGGGGGCGTGGGGAGGGGGGGTGGGGGGGGGGGGGGGAGTGGGGGGTGGGGAGTACAAAAACAAAGGGAGTGGGGGGGGGGGGAATCAGTGGGGAGGGGGGACAAAGGGTGGGCTTGCTGCAGTGGGGGGGGGGAGTGGGGAGTGGGGAGTGGGGAGAGTGGGGAGGGGGGTGGGGTTGGGATTGGAAGTGGGGGGGGTGGGGAGTGGGTTTAGTGGGGGTGGGGGGTGGGGGGGGAGTGGGGTGCAGTGGGGGGTGGGGAATTTGGGGAGTGGGGGTGTGGGAGTGGGTAGTAACCAGTGGGGGGTGGGGATGTGGGGGGGTGGGGAAGCGGGGGGTGGGGATGGCTGGGGGGGGTGGGGGTGGGGAGTGGGGGGTTGGCAGGGGTGGGGGGTGGGGAGTGGGGGGGTGGGGAGTGGGGGGGGTGGGGGTGTGGGGGGGTGGGGGGGGGGTAGTGGGGAGTGGGAGGTGGGGAGGGGGGGTGGGGAGTGGGGGGGGTGGGGAGTGGGGGGTGGGGAGTGGGTAGTGGGGAGTGGGGGGTTGGGGTAGTGGGGGGTGGGGAGTGGGGAGTGGGGGGGGGGGGAGTGGGGGGTGGGGAGTGGGGGGGTGGGGAGTGGGGGGGTGGGGGGGGGTGGGGTAGTGGGTAGTGGGGAGTGGGGGAGTGGGGGGGGGTGGGGAGTGGGGGGGTGGGGGGGTGGGGAGTGGGGGGTGGGGAGGGGGGTGGGGAGGGGGTGGGGAGGGGGGGTGGGGAGTGGGGGGTGGGGAGTAGTGGGGGGGTGGGGAGTGGGGGGTGGGGAGTGGGGAGGGGGGTGGGGGTTTGTTTGTGGGGGGTGGGGAGTGGGGGGTGGGGGGGGGGGGGGGGTGGGGGGTGGGGGTGGGGGGGGTGTGGGGAGGGGTGTGGGAGTGGGGAGTTGGGGTGGGGGGGTAGTGGGGGGGTTGGGGGTGGCAAATGGGGAGTGGAGGGTGGGTGCTGGGGTAGTGGGGGGAGGTCGGGGGGTGGGGTGGGGAGTTGGGGGGTAGTTTGGAGTTGCATTCAAGACCGACCAGTCTACCTTCTCTGCTAGATCCAACGCAAGACTGTTTCGCCAAAAGCTTGCGCTTGGTCTGCCAAGGTCGACCAGATACGTTCACTCCAGCAGTTTTTACTTTTTTTGTAAGCAGCAAATATGGGAGATATATACTGTAAGTTCATGTTCATAGTTTCCAGGAGCAGAATTAGTCCATTCGGCCCATCAAGTCTACTGCGCCATTCAATCATGGCTGATCTATCCCTGGAGAACATGGATAGGTGATGTTTCTGTGTCGAGACCTTTCTTCAGACAGGGTCTCAACCTGAAACTTCACCGATCCACGTTCTCCAGAGAGGCTGCCCGACCGGCTCAGTTACTCCAGCACTTTGCCTCTTTGGGGAATTGAATTGAATACATGTGACTAGTCGCAGTGAAAATTCTTTGTTTGCATTCCCAAGGTATGCAAATAGTCACACATAAAGGGCGTTGACAAAGTCACAAAGTTACTCCAGAAGTTTGTGTCATTTTGTTTGTCTCAAATCATAAGACTGGGTAGAAATAATAAAAGTCCTTGTCCCCCTGGTAACTTGTACCCTGCATATACATTTACATTTAGACTGACGCTTTGGAATATGGCTCAAAGTCGTCTTGTTGAGTCTCCTTGTCTGTAACTCAGTCACAGGGAGAACGTGCAAACTCCTTACAGGCAGCACGGATATTTAGCATTTCTGAGAAAAGAAACATGTGACGTTTCGGGTCGAGACCCTCCATCAGACCGAGATTCGGGCGAGAGGTGAAACTAGAGGGTACAGAACAAAGCAGAGCTTGCACCGATGACTCAGGAAATGTGGAGCCCACAATGAGCCATTGTTGGCTGGGGACGAGGTGATAACGAAGGGATACAAAGGGTAGAATTAGCAAGAGGACTAGGGTAGGGGGAGGGACGGAGTGAGAAGGATTGCAAGGGCTACTTGAAGTTAGAGGAATCAATTTTCATGCCGTAGGCAGGAACCGCAGATGCTGGTTTAAACAGAAGATAATGCTGGAGTAAGTCAGCGGGACATGCAGCATCTCTGGAGAGAAGGAATGGGTGATGTTTCGGGTCGAAACCCTTCTTCAGACTTCATGCCGCTGGGGTGTAAGCTGTCCAAGCGAAATATGAGGTGCTGTTCCTCCAATTTGCGTTTGACCTCACACTGACAGTGAACAGGCCCAGGCCAGAAGGGACATTCTCCAGAGATGCTGCCCGACCCGCTGAGTTACTCCAGCACTTTGTGTCCTCTTGTGCATTAACCAGCACCTGCAGTTCCTTGATCCAATGTTTTACCCTGGATAGACAATAGACAATAGACAATAGGTGCAGGAGTAGGTCCTTCGGCCCATTCGAGCCAGCACCGCCATTCACTGTGATCATGGCTGATCATCCCCAATCAGTACCCCGTTCCTGCCTTCTCCCCATATCCCCTGACTCCGCTATCTTTAAGAGCTCTGTCTAGTTCTCTTTTGAAAATATCCAGAGAACTGGCCTCCACCACCCTCTGAGATTTCCACAGACTCACAACTCTCCACAGATTTACAACTACCTATGAGAAAAAGCGTTTCCTCGGCTCCGTTCTAAATGGCTTACCCCTTATTCTTAAACTGTGGCCCCTGGTGCTGGACTCCCCAACATGTTTCCTGCCTGCCTCTAGCGTGTCCAAACCGTTAATAATCTTGTAAGTTTCAATGAGAGGCCCTCTCATCCTTCTAAACTCCAGAGTGTACAAGCCCAGCCGCTCCATTCTCTCAGAATATGACAGTCCCGCCATCCCTGGGAATTAACCTGGTGAACCTATGCTGCACTCCCTCAATAGCAAGAATGTCCTTCCTCAAATTGGATGATGTTATGTTTTCCTGAATATTACGGCATAAAGCTGGGCTAGGGTACTAAATGTTTTATTCTACTTCTGACTTAATTCTAATTCTTTTTTTAAGCTATTTGTTTTGCAAAGTATGTGCTGTGAGCCCAAAATATCAGTGCAATAACATACCAGGTACAAGTCTGTTTGGCAGATACTAGTGTGGGGGGGGGGGTGGGGAGTGAGGGGGAGTTTGGAGTTGCATTCAAGACCGACCAGTCTACCTTCTCTGCTAGATCCAACGCAAGACTGTTTTGCCAAAAGCTTGCGCTTGGTCTGCCAAGGTCGACCAGATACATTCACTCCAGCAGTTTTGACTTTTTTTGTAAGCAGCAAATATGGGAAATATATACTGTAAGTTCATAGTTACTAGGAGCAGAATTCGTCCATTCGGCTCATCAAGTCTACTCCGCCATTCAATCATGGCTGATCTATCCCTGGAGAACATGAATAGGTGAGATGTTTCTGTGTCGAGACCCTTCTTCAGATAGGGTCTCAACTTGAAACTTCTCTGATCTGTACACTCCATTGAGGATAAATGGGGATCCTGTGGATAGGGTGAACTGTTTTAAATATCTGGGAGTCCACATCTCCGAGGATATGACATGGGCATCACACGCCGCAGCACTCGTGAGTAAGGCAAGGCAGCGCCTTTACCACCTCAGGCAATTGAGGAAATTCAGAGTGTCTCCGAGGACCCTCCAGTGCTTCTACGCAGCGGCGGTGGGAAGCATCTTGTCCGGGAACATTACCATCTGGTTTGGGAATTGCTCTGCCAAGGACAAGAAGGCTCTGCAGAGAGTAGTGCATTCGGCTGAACGCACTATGGGAACTTCACTTGCCCCCCTGCAGGAACTATACATCAGGAGGTGCAACTCCAGAGCCAACAATATCATGAGAGACCCCTTCCACCCCTGCAACGGACTGTTCCAGCTGCTACAGTCAGGCAAACGCCTCCGTTGCCATGCGGTGAGAACGGAGAGGTTGAGAAGGAGTTTCTTCCCAGAGGCCATTCGGTCTGTAAACGCCTATCTCACCAGGGACTAACTCTACTGAACGTTTTTCCTTCCATTATTTATTATGTAAAAGAATATGTGTGTTATGATTGTGTTTATAGTTTGTTTGGTTGTTTGTCTTTTGCACAAAAGTCTGCGAGCATTGCCACTTTCATTTCACCTGCACATCTCGTATGTGTATGTGACAAATAAACTTGACTTGACTTGACTTGACTTGATACACGTGATGTTATTTTTTCCCGAATAGTACAGCGTAAAGCTGGGCTGGGGTACCAAATGTTTAAGAAGGAAGTGCAGATGCTGGAAAATCGAAGGTAGACAAAAATGCTGGAGAAACTCAGCGGGTGCAGCAGCATCTATGGAGCGAAGGAAATAGGCGATGCTTTGGGCCGAAACCCTTCTTCAGACCTACCTTCTTCTGGGGTACCAAATGTTTCATTCTATTTCTGACTTCTTTCTAATTCTTTTTTTAAGCGATATGTTTTGCAATGCATGTTCTGTGAGCTCAAACTATCAGTGCAATAACATACCAGGGATGCTAGTGTAATACACAGCACACAAAGTTCATGGCAGACCTTCATACCAACTTCATCCAAATTCATACTCATGTTTTCTTACTGTATTGAAGAAGGCCATTTAGCCCATCGAGTCTATGCCAGCCCTTAGGGTATTCACACCAGTCCCATTCCCCCTCACTTACGTACGGGGGGGGGGGTACTGATTGTGGATGATCAGCCATGATCACATTGAATGGCGGTGCTGGCTCGAAGGGCCGAATGGCCTACTCCTGCACCTATTGTCTATTGTCCATTGTCTATAGTAAACGACAGGATCTTTGCCAGATAGACACAAAAAGCTGTAGTAACTCAGCGGGTCAGGCAGCATCTCTGGAGAAAAGGTGATGTTTTGGGTCGAGGTACTTAGTTTAGTTTAGTTTAGAGATACAGCGCGGAAACAGGCCTTTCGGCCCATCGAGTCCGCACCGACCAGCGATCCCCGCACACTAACGCTACCCTACACACACACACACACACACACACACTGGGGGACAATTTACTTTTACACCAAGCCAATTAACCTGCAAACATGTACGCCTTTGGAGCGTGGGAGGAAACCGAAGATCTCGGTGAAAAGCCACGCAGGTCACGGGGAGAAGGTATCAACTCCGTCCAGACAGGGGCCCGTAGTCAGGATCGAACCCGGGTCACTGGCGCTGTAAGGCAGCAACTCTACCGCTGCGCCACCGTTCTTCAGACTCTTTTTTTGCGTCTGTCTTGGGTTTAAACAAGCGTCTGCAGTTCCTCCCGACACAGGATCGATCGGAACGTCGATGTCCAGAGGGACTTTGGAGTGCAGTTCCATAGCTCCGAGAAAGTAGTAACACAAAGGTGGTAAAAAACATGTACGGTATTCTTTACTTCACTGGCCTTTCTTTACTAGCCCAAAAAATGTCAACCAATGGCTGGGTGAAGATCCGTCATGCCCCCTGTGTTCAACACCAGCCACACTTAGGCACGTCCTCACTGGGTGTAAAGTAATGCCCCTGTCCCACTTAGGAAACCTGAACGGAAACCTCTGGAGACTTTGCGCCCCACCCAAAGTTTCCGTGCGGTTCCCGGAGGTTTTTGTCAGTCTCCCTACCTGCTTCCACCACCTGCAGACGCTTGTTTAAACCCAAGACAGACGCAAAAAAAGAGTCTGAAGAACGGTGGCGCAGCGGTAGAGTTGCTGCCTTACAGCGCCAGTGACCCGGGTTCGATCCTGACTACGGGCCCCTGTCTGGACGGAGTTGATACCTTCTCCCCGTGACCTGCGTGGCTTTTCTCCGAGATCTTCGGTTTCCTCCCACGCTCCAAAGGCGTACATGTTTGCAGGTTAATTGGCTTGTTGTAAAAGTAAATTGTCCCCAGTGTGTGTGTGTGTGTGTGTGTGTAGGGTAGCGTTAGTGTGCAGGGATCGCTGGTCGGTGCGGACTCGATGGGCCGAAAGGCCTGTGTCCGCGCTGTATCTCTAAACTAAACTAAACTAAGCACCTCGACCCAAAATATCACCTTTTCTCCAGAGATGCTGCCTGACCCGCTGAGTTACTACAGCTTTTTGTGTCTATCTGGCAAACATCCTGTCGTTTACTATAGACAATGGACAATAGACAATAGGTGCAGGAGTAGGCCATTCAGCCCTTCGAGCCAGCACCGCCATTCAATGTGATCATGGCTATCATCCACAATCAGTACCCCCCCCCCCCCCCCTGTACATAAGTGAGGGGGAATGGGACTGGTGTGAATACCCTAAGGGCTGGCATAGACTCGATGGGCTAAATGGCCTTCTTCAATACAGTAAGAAAACATGAGTATGAATTTGGATGAAGTTGGTATGAAGGTCTGCCATGAACTTTGTGTGCTGTGTATTACACTAGCATCCCTGGTATGTTATTGCACTGATATTTTGAGCTCACAGAACATGCATTGCAAAACATATCGCTTAAAAAACGAATTAGAAAGAAGTCAGAAATAGAATGAAACATTTGGTGATGGGAACCGCACGGAAACCTTGGGTGGGGCGCAAAGTCTCCAGAGGTATCCGTTCAGGTTTCCTAAGTGGGACAGGGGCATTAGCCTCTCCCAAGGATGGTGCACCTGGAGACATAATCAAGTGCTCAAATGCTTGGCAGCGACTCTCTGGAACGCAGGAGGAACAGCCAACAATGCCCTGCCGCAAGCAACAAACCAAACCCAGTTAAGCCAGTTGTCTTTGTTCGGGGGGGTGTGGGGTGTGTGGGGTGTGGTGGGGTAAAGTGTGTGTGGGGGGGGGGGAACAAAGGCAATGGAAAATTCCACCAAGGTTAGGGTTTGGACAGCTAAAGGCAGTTGCTGCTGGATGTGGATCAACGGCTTACAGTTCCATCAGAGATAGCCATCACCAACTTGAGGCTCTGGTCGAACTCTCAGCACTTGGTGTATTTTGTGGAGCTCACAATCCCTTGGGAGGGTGCTGTGCAGGAAGCCTCCGAAAGAAAGAAACTGCGATCTACGGAGCTTGCAGCGGAGGCAGAACAGCGGGGCTGGAGAGCTAAGATCTGCCCGGCAGAAGTTGAATGTCGAGGATTCGTGGCAACATCTACCTTCAGACTGATGAAGGACCTGGGGATCAGCGGACAAGCCCTACGCCAGGCCATCAAAGAAACATCACGGGTGGCAGAGCGGAGTAGCCAGTGGCTCTGGCCGAAGAGGAAAGACCCCATTTGCTCCCCCCAAATAACCGACGAGACAGATGCGGAGGGGGGGTTGTTCTGGGATGCCAGGATGCACCGCTGAGCCGACTGGAGACATCGTGGGTTCAATCAGCGAAACGTCCATGAAAGTAGGTGCCCACTTGATAACCCCAATGACGTATCTGTCTAGCCTTTCTTAACATCAGAGGAGCATAGGTGAGTGCAGAAGGCTCCCATCACCACCTGATATTGGGTTGATACCAAGTTGATAATTGGCTCTTTGGGTTTTTAACCATCTTGTCCTATTTATTTGGAAACATCAGCCAGGGAACTGAGTACAAGTTGAGTTAGCAAGTCCTGTTCCAGTTACCTGTAGTAGAAGTGTCCACGTGGTGGGGCTGAAAACTGGAAGTATTCTGAGCTAATTCTGCTACCACCATCATCTACTGCGACAAGTGACGGCTCCCACTGATTGTCGCCGGAAGCTTGCGTCCTTTTCAGGACGGACGATGACCCAAAACATCGCCCATCCACGTCCTCCAGAGATGCTGCCTGACCTGCTGAGTTACTCCAGCACTTTGTGTTTTACTCAAGATTCCACCATCTGCAGTTCCTTGACTCTCTCTCTGACTTTCATACTACCTCACCTTTCACACTAGCCTAGGAGGCCATTCGGCCCTATGTGTCCATGCTGGTTTTCAGCCCAGTCCCATCAATCCCATTCCCACCATCCTCTCTCTAATGCCATGAGTACAGACTCTAAATTGATAAGAGTATTTGAATTAGGAACATTAATTTTTGCTGCAGACAAGACAACATCCGTCCACTTCCAGCTTTCTAGATGTGCTGTGCTTAAAATATTTGTAAAGTATCAGCATTAATAAATAATGATGATCATCTCAAACGCTTGGGGAATACACTGGCTATTCAGTTCCTGTCTGTCTGCATATTACTGCCACGCTGTTGTTGATCCAACTCCCAGCCCTTGCTGATATAGTTTCATCGACAACGAGTGGCGATCATTTTAACCAAAGATGGCAAGCAATCAGTTTAGTTTAGTTTTAGAGATACGCCGTGGAAACAGACCCTTCGGTCCACCGAGTCCGCGCCGACCAGCGATCCCCGCGCACTATTCTTGCTATTGAGGAAGTGCAGCGTAGGTTCACCGGGTTAATTCCCGGGATGGCGGGACTGTCACATGTTGATAGAATGGAGGGGGTGGGAGATTGCAACCTTCGACAAACCTCCGACCTGTTTCGACAAATGCAATCAACCCGGCGTGCACAGTCAAATAAGATCAAATAGAACAAGTTGTCCGACAACTTTAGGCTGTGCACGCCATACGCAAGAAGAAGATAGAATGGAGCAGCTGGGCTTATAATCTCTGGAATTTAGAAGGATGAGATGGGATCTTATTGAAACATATAAGATTATTAAGGGATTGGACACACTAGAGGCAGGAAACATGTGTCCGATGTTGGGGGAGTCCAGAACTAGGGGCCACAGTTCACAAATAAGGGGTAAGCCATTTAGAACGGAGATGAGGAAAAACTTTTTTACACAGAGGGTTGTGAGTCTGTGGAATTCTCTGCCTCAGAAGGCAGTGGAGGCTGGTTCTCTGGATGCTTTCAAGAGAGAGTTGGATAGAGCCCTTAAAGATAACAGATTCAGGGGATATGAGGAAAAGGCAGGAACAGGGTATTGATTAGGGATGATCAGCCATGATTGCATTGAATGGCGGTGCTGGGCTCGAAGGGCCTGCACCTATTGTCTATTGTCTATTGTGTGACACTATCCTGCACGTACTAGGGACAATTTGAATTTACACCAAGCCAGTTAACCTACAAACCTGCACGTCTTTGGAGCGTTGGAGCAAACTGAATATCTTGGAGCAAACCCACGCGGGTCATGGGGAGAACATGCAAACTCCGTACAGACAGCACTGTTAAAGAAAGACTTTAAAACACGACACAAAGATCGGGTAAAAACAAACAAGACTTTATTCAAGTGAGCCAAATACCAGTGATTACTGGGATCAAACTGGGGGATTGCTCAAAGAACAGAGATTCATCTGCCACGTAGATACAGAGTTTTGCTTTGATGCGTTGTTTACTACAGCAGGCACTTAAGCATTTGTCCTTCTTCCAAATGGTCTTATAACAATTATACATCATGCACCCCCAACCCCTGAAAGACACAGCAGATTAAACACAGCCCAACTCCACTCCGTTACAAAGAAGCAAATGTCCTGTAAATGGCCTGTCCCACATACGTGATTTTTATCGGTGTCTTCGTCGCAGCGGGTCGCCGAAAATGTTCAACATGTTGAAAATCCAGCGGCAACCAGAAAAAGGTACGACTCTTTGAGCGACTGCTCCCGACCATACAGGCGTTATTCCGCGACATGTCGCCTGTATGGTCGTGAGTAGTCACCCGAAGAGTCGTACCTTTTTCTGGTTGCCGCTGGATTTTCAACATGTTGAAAAGTTTCGGCGACCAAAATCGCTTAAGTGGCACGGGCCCTTTACCCATTCGACCTTATTTTATTAGACAACAGACAATAGACAATAGGTGCAGGAGTAGGCCATTCGGCCCTTCGGCCCTTCGAGCCAGCACCACCATTTAATGTGACCATGGCAGTTCATTCCTAATGAACGCAGGGGCGATACATACTAAGGGACTGTGGTACACTGTGAAATCGACAGAAGGATGGAGTGTTGGGTGTTTATGCATGCTATTTTCATGATATTTATTTTAGTTGTTTATCTTTTAATATTTTATCTTGTATGTATCATTAGCTTTTAGAAATGTTTGAATGGTTCACTGACTGGCTGACATTTTTAAATTTCGTTGTACATGGTTCATGTTACAATGACAATAAAGAAACTATTCTATTCTAAACTATTCTATTCTATTCTAATCAGTACCCCGTTCCTGCCTTCTCCCCATATCCCCTGACTCCACTATCTTTAAGAGCCCTATCTAACTCTCTCTTGAAAGTATCCAGAAATACCAGCTTCCACCGCCCTCTGAGGCAGAGAATTCCACAGACTCATCACTCTCTGTGAGAAAAAGTGTTTCCTCGGCTCCGTTCTAAATGGCTTACCCTGTATTCTTAAACTGTGGCCCCTGGTTCTGGACTCCCCCAACATCCGGAACATGTTTCCTGCCTCTAGTGTGTCCAAACCTTTAAAAATCTTATATGTTTCAATAAGGAACCTCTCATCCTTATACTCCAGAGTATACAAGCCCAGCTGCTCCATTCTCTCAGCATTGTTTTACGATTGCCATTTGTCCATTGACAACAGAGAACATAATCTGACAAGTAGACTACAGTGAATGTCATTTACACGTGCTCAGTTTCAACCTTCTTTAAAGCACAGAATTATTATATGACATGAAGAGGACTTTAAATATCCTTTAGATAAACGCATATCCCTTGTAGTCTTCTTAAAGCTTTGCAGAAAAAATGTTCCCGATGTTGTGGGAGTGCAGAACCAGGGGGTCACAGTTTAAGAATAAGGGGTAGGCCATTTAGGAATAAGATGAGGAAAAACCTTTTTACCCAGAGAGTTGTGAATCTGTGGAATTCTCTGCCACAGAGGGCAGCGGAGGCCAATTCACAATCACAATCACAATAACACTTCATTAGCCAAGTATGTTTTGCAACATACGAGGAATTTCATTTGCCGAGCCAGTCATACAAGTAAAAAGCAACGGAACATACAAAAGACACTTACCATAAACATCCACCACAGTGACCCCTCCACATTCCTCACTGTGACGGAATGTAAAAAGAAAGTTCAAATTTCTTCACTTCTTTGCTCTCGAGGTCCGGGGCCTCGAGCCTTCAGTTGACGGGACGGGCGTTTGGCCCCTCTGCATCGGGGCGATCAGCTCCTGCATTGGGGGGGGGATGTCAGTTCACCCGCTCCGGGTCGGGGCTGATCGAGCCTCTGCGTCGCTAGAACTCTCGACTCGGCCTCTCCCGAGACTACGAGCTCACGCTGGTAAAGTCGGCAAGCCGCAGGTTGGAGCGATCCCAGGCAAGGGATCGACTCTGATGTTAAGTCCACGCCCCGCGGTGGGGCACAAAGTTAGACCGAGAAGACCTCCAGCTCCATCGATGGTTGGCCGCAGAGCGACCGGCGATTCGATCTGGAAAAAAATCACATCTCTGGCAAAGTAAGAAAGTGAAAAATAGTTTCCCCCGACCCCCTCCCTCCCCCCCCACCCACCCCACACATAAACCAAACTGGAGAACATTTACACAGACTTTTAAAACGCACTAAAAATTTAAAAAAATATATGAAAAAACAGACAGACTGTTGGCGGGGGCTGGCAATTATCCGGCGCCCCTGGTGGTATGACAGTAGACAATAGGTACAGAAGTAGGCCATTCGGCCCTTCGAGCCAGCACCGCCATTCAATTTGATCGTGGCTGATCATCCACAATCAGTACCCCGTTCCTGCCTTCTCCCCATATCCCCAGACTCCGCTATCTTTACAAACCCTATCTAGCTCTCTCTTGAAAGTATCCAGAGAACCGGCCTCCACCGCCATCTGAGGCAGAGAATTCCACACTCACCACTCTCGGTGAGAAAAAGTGTTTCCTCGTCTCCGTTCTAAATGCCCTACCCCTTATTCTTAAACTGTAGCCCCTGGTTCTGGACTACCCCAACGTCAGGAACATGTTTCCTGCCTCTAGCGTGTCCAAACCCTTAACAATCTTATATGTTTCAATGAGGTCTCTTCTCATCCTTCTAAACTCCAGAGTGTACAAGCCCAGCTGCTCCATACTCTCAGCATATGACAGTCCCACCATCCCGGGAATTAACCTTGTAAACCTACGCTGCACTCCCTCAATAGCAAGAATGTCCTTCCACAAATTAGGGGACCAAAACTGCACACAATACTCCAGGTGTGGTATGTTGGATGTTTTCTGGAGAGGGTTGGATTTAGCTCTTCGAGCTAAGGGAATCAAGGGATATGGGGAAAAGGCCGGAACGGCGTACTGATTTTGGATGATCAGCCACGATCATATTGAATGTAGGTGCTGGCTCGAGGGGCCGAATGGCCTACTCCTGCACCCACTTTCTATGTTTCGATGTTTCTATCTTTGATAGCACCCGTGGTCGGGATTGAACCCAGATCTCTGGTGCTGAAGACACTGTGAGGCAGCAACTCTACTGCTGCACCAGCGTGCCGGCCCACGTGATTTGATATTGATCGCAAAGTCCAACAAAGAAAGTTTTGCATTTACAGGAATATTTTGGTTACCAGAATCACTGAGCCGAGACGTTGTTGGAAACTGCACATCATTCCTGTTCGGGGGCAATTATAAATACAGAATCTCTGTACACCATTTCCGTCTCACGGTTTGCCAAACTGATTTCTCAGAGTTATGCTGTCAGGAGGAGATGGTCAAATTGGAATGCAGTTTTAATTATTCTACCTTGATATATTCCTTTCTTATTTGATTTTGTTATGATTTCAGCATCAGCTGTAATCAGATTGCCATTTATTCCTGGTATATTACTCTGAACCGAGAGACTGCATGCTTCCTGGAGGAACTATTGGAGCGGCACGGTGGCGCAGCAGTAGAGTTGCTGCTTCACAGCGGCAGAGACCCGGGTTCGATCCTGACTGCAGGTGCTGTCTGTATGGAGTTTGCACGTTCTCTCCGGTGACCTGCACGGGTTTTTTCCCGGGCGCTACGGTTTCCTCCCGCATTCCAAAGACGTGCGGGTTTGTAGGTTAATTGGCTTGGTAAATGTAAAATAAATTGTCCCTAGTGTGTGTAGGATAGTGTTAATATGCGGGGATCGCTGGTCAGTGTGGACTCAGTGGGCCGAAGGGCCTGTTTCCGGGCGGTATCTCTAAACTAAACTAAACTAATATAGGGCGGAAACAGGACCTTAGTCCCACCGAGTCTGCACCGACCAGCGATCCCCGCACATTAACACTATCCTGCATTAATGCATTTCGTTGTCTCTGTAGGCACAATTTTCACAATTTTCACATATAAATCGAAGATCCTATCGCGAGCAAGATAGTCCACTCGATGAAAAAGACATAGTACGATCAACGGCAGATTCATAGGTAATTTTCGGCCTCATTTCCGTAACCGGCTTCCGTCTCCGCACCAAAGATCCCGTAGCGGAGCAAAGATACTAGTGCGTGGACGGAAGCCGGTTACGGAAACATCCTCGTAAAAATAAAAGTTATTTGGTAAAAATCTTCTCCTCATTTTCAGAATTTTAATTTACTAACGCAAACTGTTCCCCCGCAACGTTGATTACACTGCGAGTCGGGTCAGGTCGGGTCGGGTCGGGTCAGGTTACCAAAATGGATGAAAAAAAGGCCCACGTTCCGTTCCGTTGCGTACTACACGTCAGCCTATTGCATTTAGCAGGAGTGGTCTCTCTTGCTCCGCTATTGGATCTTTGATATAAACCAAGCCAATTAACCTACAAACCTGTATGTCTTTGGAGTGTGGGAGGAAACCAAAGTTCTCGGAGAAAACCCACGCAGGTCACGTGGAGAACGTACAAACTCCGTACAAACAGACAATCACTTTTAGCCAGGATTAAACCTGGGTCTCTGGCGCTGTAAGCGGTGTAAGGCAGCAACTCTACCGCTGCGCCACCGTGCCGCCCGCTTTGAAAAATATAAAAGGATTTTGAGAAGGCCAAGCAAAGGGGATTAATGTAGACAGTGAAAAGGAACCGGGCTACGGTTCTCTGGAAATACTTCTGTCATTAAGAGCCACGATGCTGATTTTGGAACTGCTACATAATAAGTTGGTATGTTTCCTTGCATAAATCTTTAAAATTCTACGCTGGAGGATTAACTGTAAACCTCTGTTGAGAGTCTCGTGCGTTTTCTTCCATCAGTCATCACAGCTTGAAGATTAGCTGCAGAAATTGAAACCAGATTGTAATCAGAAAGACTTGGATCCAACACATAGGAATACGTGCAGGAGTCGGTCATTCGGCCCTTCGAGCCAGCACCGCCATTCAGTATGATCATGGCTGATCATCCAAATTCAGTACACTGATCCTGCTTTTTTCCCCAATATCCCGTGATTCCTTTGATCCCTTGATTCTAGATGGTGGAGAGATTCAATAACTTCAAATTCATGGGCGCACATATTTCCGCCGATCTTTCCTGAACCTAGCACATCGATGCAATTATAAAGAAGGCACATCAGCGCCTCTATTTCCTGAGAAGATTACGGAGAGGATTCTCTTTAACTTCCACAGGTGCACAGTAGAGAGCACACTGACTGGTTGCATCGTGGCCTGGTTCGGCAACTTGAACGTCCAGGAGCGGAAAAGACTGCAAAAAGTTGTAAACACTGCCCAGGTCCATCACCGGCTTTGACCTCCCTACCATCGAAGGGATCTATCGTAGTCGCTGCCTCAAAAAGGCAGCCAACATCATCAAAGACCCACACCTTCCTGGCCACACACTCATCTCACCATTGCCATCGGGAAGAAGGTACAGGAGCTTGAAAATTGTAACATCCAGGTTCAGGAACAGCTTCTTCCCCACAGCCATCAGGCTATTAAACACTACAACCCTATAAGCTATAAACTACAATAGCCTATTATTATTATTATTATTATTATTATTATTATTATTATTATTATTATTATTATTATTATTATTATTATTATTATTATTATTGCACTATTATTGGGTTTTTTTAATGAGTTTTTATTATATTACTTATTATGTTTGCATATTCTGTCAGGACTGTCTTATGAAGAAAGAATGGATAGACTTGGTTTATACTCTCTAGAATTTAGAAGATTGAGAGGGGATCTTATAGAAACTTACAAAATTCTTAAGGGGTTGGACAGGCTAGATGCAGGAAGATTGTTCCCGATGTTAGGGAAGTCCAGGACAAGGGGTCACAGCTTAAGGATAAGGGGGGAATCCTTTAAAACCGAGATGGGCCAAAACTTTTTTCACACAGACTATGGTTCTATCTGCAACCTCTGCCACAGAGGGTTTAGTTGAGGCCACTTCATTGGCTATATTTAAGAGGGAGTTAGATGTGAGTGTGGCTAAGGGGATCACGGGGTATGAGAGAAGGCAGGTACATACTGAGTTGGATGATCAGCCAGATCATATTGAACTGTTCTGTGCAGGCCGACTTTCGCATGGCCTACTCCTTACACACGAAAGGTAATGTTTACTAGTTTCTATTGGCCAATATTCTGTTTGCATATTCAGCAAGTAGAGGCTTAATTCCTATCTGGGACACATGACAATAAAACACTTGACTTGACGACTTCCTTCCAGTGGAACTGACGCACAGTTCCTTCTGCACTTGTCCATCTTGCCACTTACATGGATAGGACAGGTTTGGAGGGATATGGGGCAACGACAGGCAGGAGGGACTAGTGTAAATGAGACGTTGGCCGCTTGGTAGCAAAAACAGGAAAGTCAAGACTATGATTATCTAGATGGTGTGCAAATTTTAGAAAAGGGGAAGTGCAATGGGAAAAACAGGCCCTTGTACATCAGTCCCAATGAAAGTAAGCATGCAGGTACAGCAAGCAGTGAAGAAAGCAAATGGCGTGTTGGCCTTCATAACAAGAGGAGTTGAGTATAGGAGCAAAGAGGTCCTTCTGCAGTTGTACAGGGCCCTAGTGAGACCACACCTGGAGTATTGTGTACAATTTTGGTCCACTAATTTGAGGAAGGATATTCTTCCTAGTGAGGGAGTGCAGCGTAGGTTTACAAAATTAATTCCCGGGATGGCGGGACTGTCATATGCTGAGAGAATGGAGAGGCTGGGCTTGTATACTCTGGTGTTTAGAAGGATGCGAGGAATTCTTATTGAAGCATATAAGATTGATAAGGGTTTGGACACCCTAGAGGCACGAAACATGTTCCTAATGTTGGGGGAGTCCAGAACAAGGGGCCACAGTTTAAGAATAAGGGGTAAGCCATTTAGAATGCAGATGAGGAAACACTTTTTCACACAGAGAGTCGTGAGTCTGTGGAATTCTCTGCCTCAGAGGTCAGTGGAGGCCGGTTCTCTGGATACTTTCAAGAGAGAGCTAGATAGGGTTTGTAAAGATAGCGGAGTCCTTCATATATGGGGAGAAGGCAGGAACGGGGTAGTATAGGAGTGGAAAGATCAGCCATGATCACATTGTGGCGGTGCAGGCTCGAAGGGCGAATGGCCTACACCTGCACCTATTGTGTATTTTCTATGGCCCACTAATTTGAGGAAGGATGTCCCATCCACTAGTCCCACCTGGGAGTTTTAGCCACTGTAGGTCTACAAGATGCCCTATCCATATCCCTGGATGGCGGGCTTCTTATGCACGAGAGAACAAAAGAGGTCCCAATCAATACGTCTCAGTTTTAGAAGGATGCGAGGAATTTTTTGTCAGAAGAAATGCAGATTGATAAGGGTTTGGTCTCCAAATCTGAGGAAGGACACATATTGCCATAGGGGGAGTGCAGAGACGGTTCACCACAGACTGATTAAGGGGATGTCAGGACTGTCTTAACGAAGAATGACTGGATAGACTTTTTCACACAGAGAGTCGTGAGTCTGTGGGAATCTCTAGCCTTTAGGAGATTGGAGGGGGTTCTCTGGATATAGAAACTTACAAAGCTAGATAGGGTTGGACAGGCTAGTGCAGTCAGATTGTTCCCGATGTTAGGGAAGTCCAGGACAAGGGGTCACAGCTTAAGGATAAAGGGGATGATCCTTTAAAACCGAGATGAATGGAACTTTTTTCACTCAGAGAGGGCCGAATCTCTGGAACTCTCTGCCCTGAGGGTAGTTGAGGCCAGTCTATTTTCTATTTTAAGAGGGACCAAGATGTGGTCCTACACTAGGGGATCAGGGGGTTTAGCCAGAGAAGGCAAAACGGCCCTACTGAGTTGGATGATTGCCTTGCCCACGAGGAACAAAATGTCCCAATCAACACTAGTCCTATAACGTCTCAGTTTGCCTTGAGGTCGTTCTTATTTTTTTGTGTGGAAAGGAACTGCAGATGCTGGTTTACACAGAAGATAGACACAATATGCTGGAGTAACTCAACGGATCAGGCAGCATCTCTGGAGAGAAGGAACAGGCGATGTTTCGAGGCCAGGCTGAGTCTGTGTGTCCAGTGACCCGAAATATTACCCATTCCTTCTCCCCAGAGATGCTGCTGCCTGTCCCGCTGAGTTACTCCAGCATTGTTGTGTCTATCTGCACTAATGTCCCGTTGAGTTTCACTGCCTGTACAACTCGTTATCAACTAGCCCACAGCCAACAATGGACCGTTGTGGGCTCCACTCTTCCTTGATCATCGCCTGAAGAAGGGTCTCGACCCGAAACGTCACCTATTTCCTTCTCTCCAGAGATGCTGCCTGACCCGCTGAGTTACTCCGGCATGTTTTCCTATAGTTTTGGGTAATTTTGTTCGTGTTGAGAGACGGGCGTATGTCTTCAGGGTGGAGCAAGGATCGCTCTCTGATCTTTGCTGTCGAGTGCTCTCGGAGTGACTTGGCCGCTGGCGAGGAGAGGTGTAACCACAGCTGGCAACGTGACGGTACTGTTTGGAGAGCAGGCTCCCAGCCCGGCCAAGCCCAACAACACAGGTTGGGAGCCCAGACCAGCGACTCCTCTCGCCGGCTACACAGCTCCGCACAAGACAGCCGCGTCGGATCTGACGGCTCGGGGGGGGGCGAAAACCGTGAGTATTATTCACCTTATATTGCCTCTATCCCGCAGAAAACTGAAGGGAGACGCAAAAATGCTGGAGTTAACTCAGCGAGTCAGGCAGCATCTCTGGAGAGAAGGAATGGGACCCTTCTTCAGGCTGTGAGTCTTGCTGTGGCCAGTGAGTTTGAAGAAGGGTCTTGACCCGAAATAAAGTCACCCATTCCTTCTCTCCAGAGACGCTGCCTGTCCCGCTGAGTTACTCCAGCACGTTGTGTCTTTCTTGGGTCTGCAGTTCCTTCCTGCGCTATAGAAAACGGGAATGGTTTAATGACAAGTACTCTTGAAGAAAACAAAGAACTGCAGACGCTGGTTTGTACCAAAGAGAGACGCAGAGTGCTGGAGTAACTCAGCGGGACAGGCAGCATCTCTGGAGAGAAGGAATGGGTGACGTTTCGGGTCGAGACCCCTCTTCAGACTTAACAAACTGAAGGAGGGTCCCAAACCGAAACGCTGCCTGTCCATTCCCTCTGTAAATGTTGCCTGACCCGCTGAGTTCCTCCAGCACTTTGTGTTTTGCTCTATACATTAAAAAAAACAGTGGGAATTCTGATTACAATTCTGTGTTTATTTTCTTGGGGGGGGTGGGGGGGGGGGGGGGGGGGGGGGGGGGGGGGGGGGGGGGGAGAGAGACTCAAAGTGCTGTTGTAACTCAGCGGGTCAGGCAGCATCTCTGGAGAACGTGGATAGGTGTCGTTTCAGGTCGGGCCGCTTATTTTGGGGGCGGTTTTGAAACATAGAGACAAAGAGTGATACAGCAGGGAAGCAGGCCATTCGGCCCCACTCTCCCATGCCGACCAAGATGCCCCATCCACGCTAGTCCAATTTGGCCGCGTTGGGTCCAGATCTCTCTTTAACCCATCCTATCCATGGACCTGTCCAAATGTGTTTTAAAGTCCCACTTTCTTGGAATGTCTGCAAGTGCGTTGACATTGAAATGCTGTGTAATTATGCAATGTGGGATATACATTAAAAAAAGAAGATATTTGATAAAATACCACACCATTCCGTGGAGCGCAGGAGACCCAGGGGTGATTTATAGTTAGAACGCTAAATTTATAGAGATTTATGGGGGCTTAGAAAACTCTACGAATAATTTTCACGGGGCGAATGCACGGAGTGTTTTACCCCGAGTTGGGGAATCAAGAGGACATGGGTTTAAGGCGAGGGGAGGGGGGAAGGTTCAGCAAGAAACCGAGGCGCAGATTTTCCAGTCAGAGGGTGGTGGGTGTTTGGAACTAGCTGCCGGAGGGGATAGTTGAGGCTGGGACTATAACAACATTTCAAATACATTTGGAAAGGTCAAATACATTTGGAAAGGTACATGGATAGGGCAGGTTTTGAGAGACATGAGCCAAACGCTGGCAGGTGGGACTAGTGTAGATGGGACATGTTGGTCGGTGTGGGCGAGTGTGGAAGGGCCTGGTTCCGTGCACGATAAAACTCTTTGACTTTTAAAGTTTCAAAGAAAATAGACAATAGACAATATGTGCAGGAGTAGGCCATTCGGCCCTTCGAGCCAGCACTGCCATTCAATGTGATCATGGCTGATCATCCACAATCAGTACCCCGTTCCTGCCTTCTCCCCATATCCACTGACTCCACTATCTTTAAGAGCCCTATCTAGCTCTCTCTTCCCTGCCACAGAGGGCAGTGGAGTCCAAGTCACTGGATGGATTTAAGAGAGAGTTAGATGGAGCTCTAGGGGCTAGTGAAGTCAAGGGATATGGGGAGAAGGCAGGCACGGGTTATTGATAGGGGACGATCAGCCATGATCACAATGAATTGAGGTGCTGGCACGAAGGGCCGAATGGCCTACTCCTGCACCTAGTTTCTATGTTTCTATGTTTGAAAGTATCCAGAGAACCGGCCTCTGTGGCAGAGAATTCCACAGACTCACAACTCTCTGTGAGAAAAATGTCTTTCCTCATCTCCGTTCTCAATGGATTACCCCTTATTCTTAAACCTCCCAAACGAAGAATGTAGAAGGGTCCCGACCCCAAAACGTCATCTATCCTTGTTCTCCAGAGGTGCTTCCTGACCCGTCGAATTACTTCAGCACTTTGTGACATTTTTACCCACCCCCCGAAAATCATAATTGTAATCAGAATTCTGGGCCAATTCTGGAGTATGGTGTACAATTTTGGTCGCCTAATTATGGGAAGGATGTCAACAAAATAGAGAGAGTACAGAGGAGATTTACTAGAATGTTGCCTGGGTTTCAGCAACTAAGTTACAGAGAAAGGTTGAACAAGTTAGGGCTTTATTCTTTGGAGCGCAGAAGGTTAAGGTGGGACTTGATCGAGGTTTTTAAAATGATGAGAGGGATAGACAGAGTTGACGTGGAAAAGCTTTTCCCACTGAGAGTAGGGTAGATTCAAACAAGGGGACATGACGTGAGAATTAAGGGACTGAAGTTTAGGGGTAATATGAGGGGGAACTTCTTTACTCAGAGAGTGGTAGCTGTGTGGAATGAGCTTCCAGTGAAGGTGGTGGAGGCAGGTTCGTTTTTTATCATTTAAAAATATATTGGATAGTTATATGGATGGGAAGGGAATGGAGGGTTATGGTCTGAGCGCAGGTATATGGGACTAGGGGAGATTATGTGTTCGGCACGGACTAGAAGGGTCGAGATGGCCTGTTTCCGTGCTGTAATTGTTATATGGTTATATGGTTATAATTCTCACCGGCGTGTGTCTCCAGCTAAACACAAAAGAGACAGACAACGTTTCAGGTCGGGGATAGTTGCCATACTGCAATCTTGCAACCAAAGATACTAGAGGAGTACTAGAGGAGCAAATATACTCATCTAGCATTGCTATTGAGGGAGTGCAGCGTAGGTTTACAAGGTTAATTCCCGGGAGGGCGGGACTGTCATATGCTGAGAGAATGGAGCGGCTGGGCTTGTACACTCTGGAGTTTTGAAGGATGAGAGGATATCTCATTGAAACATATAAGATTATTAAGGGTTTGGACACGCTAGAGGCAGGAAACATGTTCCCGATATTGGGGGAGTCCAGAACCAGGGGCCACAGTTTAAGAATAAGGGGTAAGCCATTTAGAACGGAGACGAGGAAACACGTTTTCTCACAGAGAGTTGTGAGTCTGTGGAATTCTCTGCCTCAGAGGTCAGTGGAGGCCGGTTCCCTGAATACTTTCAAGAGAGAGCTAGATAGGGTTTGTAAAGATAGCGGAGTCAGGGGATATGGGGAGAAGGCAGGAACGGGGTACTGATTGGGGATGATCAGCCATGATCATATTGAATGGCGGTGCTGGCTCGAAGGGCCAGATGGCCTACTCCTGCACCTATTGTCTATTGTATCTTTGCTTGCAACTAGTCCACGACTAAATCTTAATGTTTCAGCAGAGGATAGGCACAAGAAGCTGTAGTAACTCAACAGGTCAGGCAGCATCTGTGGAGAAAAGGGAATAGGTGACGTTTCAGGTCAGGGCAGAGTCTCTGCATTGCCCCCTGCTTGCACATTTTACAGTTGCAAATATGTTTAATATTTTTACAATCTAGCTTCTGAACCAAGGGGTTGATGCGTGTATTTTGGGGATTTTTTTTGTTGCTTTATTTGAAAGAGCGAGTTAATGTATTCTGAAGACAGGCACAAAATGCTGGAGTAACTCAGCAGGACAAGGAGGGACCGGTGGAAAAGTACCGAGAGATGAAGTGGATGAGAATGAGGAGAGGGCAGACTGTGACAAACAGAATATGTAAACATAGGAAAAGAAGAGGAGGGCAATTGCAATAGGGGACTCTATAGTCAGGGGGTCGGATAGGCGATTCTGTGGACGCAGTCAGGAGACCCGGATGGTAGTTTGCCTCCCTGGTGCCAGGGTCAGGGATGTGTCTGAATGTGTCCAAGATATACTGAAATGGGAGGGAGAGGAGCCTGAGGTCATGGTACATATGGGTACCAATGACATAGGTAGAAAAAGCGAAGAGGTCCTGAAAGGAGAATTTAGGGAGTTAGGTAGAGAGTTAAGGAGAAGGACCGCAAAGGTAACAATCTCAGGATTACTGCCTGTGCCACGCGACAGTGAGAGTAGGAATGGAGCGAGGTGGAGGATAAATGCGTGGCTGAGGGACTGGTGCAGTGGGTATGGATTCGAGTTTCTGGATCATTGGGACCTCTTTTGGGGAAGGTGCGACCTGTACAGAAAGGACGGGTTGCACTTGAACCCGAGGGGGACCAATATCCTGGTGGGGAGATTTGCAAAGGCTACTGGGGAGACTTTAAACTAGAACGGTTGGAGGGAGGGACTCAAATTGGGAAAGCTAGCAGTCAGTGTGTGAGGCAGGGGGCAGAGAATGGTCGCACTCTGACCCAAAATGTAGGGGAGAGAGAAGAAAAAGACAATAAACAGAGAATAAGAGGGGGTGGGTTTCTTAAATGTGTATATTTTAATGCTAGGAGCATTGTAAGAAAGGTGGATGAACTTAGAGCCTGGATTGACACCTGGAAGTATGATGTTGTGGCGATCAGTGAAACATGGTTGCAGGAGGGCTGTGATTGGAAACTAAATATTCCAGGATTTCGTTGCTTCAGGTGCGATAGAATTGGAGGGGCAAGAGGTGGAGGTGTTGCATTGCTTGTCAGGGAAGATATTACAGCAGTGCTTTGGCAGGATAGATTAGAGGGCTCGTCTAGGGAGGCTATTTGGGTGGAACTGAGAAATGGGAAAAGGGTAGCAACACTTATAGGGGTGTATTATAGACCGCCAAATGTGGAGCGAGAATTGGAAGAGCAAATATGTAAGGAGATAGCAGATATTAGTAGTAAGCACAAGGTAGTGATTGTGGGAGATTTCAATTTTCCACACATAGTCTGGGAAACACATTCTGTAAATAGGCTGGATGGTTTGGAGTTTGTAAAATGTGTGCAGGATAGTTTTTTGCAGCAATACATAGAGGTACCTACTAGAGAAGGGGCAGTGCTGGACCTCCTGTTAGGAAATGAGACGGGTCTGGTGGCAGAGGTATGCGTTGGGGACCAGTTCGGGACCAGTGATCACAATACCATTAGTTTCAATATAATTATGGAGAGGGTCAGAACTGGACCTATGGTTGAGATTTTTGATTGGAGAAAGGCTAACTTTGAGGAGATGCGAAAGGATTTAAAAGGAGTGAATTGGGACATTTTGTTTTATGGGAAAGATGTGGAAGAGAAATGGAAGACATTTAAAGGTGAAATTTTAAGAGTACAGAATCTTTATGTCCCTGTTCGGTTGAAAGGAAATAGTAAAAATTGGAAAGAGCCATGGTTTTCAAGGAAAATTGGACACGGTTTGGAAAAAGAGAGAGATCTACAATAATTATAGGCAGCATGGAGTAAATGAGGTGCTTGAGGAGTATAAAGAATGTAAAAAAATAATCTTAAGAAAGAAATTAGAAAAGCTAAAAGATGATATGAGGTTGCTTTAGCAAGTAAGGTGAAAGTAAATCCAAAGGGTTTCTACAGCTATATTAATAGCAAAAGGATAACGAGGGATAAAATTGGTCCATTAGAGAGTCAAAGTGGACAGCTATCTGCAGAGCCAAAAGAGATGGGGGAGGTATTGAACAGTTTATTTTCTTCAGAATTCACCAAGGAGAAGGATATTGAATTATGTGAGGTAGGGGAAACAAGTAGAGTAGCTATGGAAACTATGAGATTCAAAGAAGAAGAAGTACTGACACTTTTGAAAAATATAAAAGTGGATATGTCTGCAGGTCCGGACAGGATATTCCCTAGGACATTGAGGGAAGTTAGTGTAGAAATAGCAGGGGCTATGACAGAAATATTTCAAATGTCATTAGAAACGGGAATAGTCCCCGAGAATTGGCGTACTGCGCATGTTGTTCTTGTTTAAGGGTTCTAAGAGTAAACCTAGCAATTATAGACCTGTTAGTTTGAGGTCAGTGGTGGGCAAATGAATGGAAAGGATACTTAGAGATAATATATATAATCATCTAGAAAAACAGGGTCTGATTAGGAACAGTCAACATGGATTTGTGCCTGGAAGGTCATGTTTGACTAATCTTCTTGAATGTTTTGAAGAGGTAACTCGGGAAATTGATGAGGGTAAAGCAGTGGATGTTGTATATATGGACTTCAGTAAGGCCTTTGACAAGGTTCCTCATGGAAGTTTGGTTAAGAAGGTTCAACTGTTGGGTATTAATGGTGGAGTAGCAAGATGGATTCAACAGTGGCTGAATGGGAGATGCCAGAGAGTAATGGTGGATGGCTGTTTGTCAGGTTGGAGGCCGGTGACTAGTGGAGTGCCACAGGGATCTGTGCTGGGTCCACTGTTGTTTGTCATGTACATCAATGATCTGGATGATGGTGTGGTAAATTGGATTAGTAAGTATGCAGATGATACTAAGATAGGTGGGATTGTGGATAATGAAGTAGATTTTCAAAGTCTACAGAGAGATTTATGCCAGTTGGAAGAGTGGGCTGAAAGATGGCCAATGGAGTTTAATGCTGATAAGTGTGAGGTGCTACATCTTGGCAGGACAAATCAAAATAGGACGTACATGGTAAATGGTAGTGAATTGAGGAATGCAGTTGAACAGAGGGATCTAGGAATAACTGTGCACAGTTCCCTTAAAGTGGAATCTCATGTAGATAGGGTGAAAAATAAATCTTTTGGTGTGCTGGCCTTTATAAATCAGAGCATTGAGTATAGAAGTTGGGATGTAATGTTAAAATTGTACAAGGCATAGGTGAGGCCAATTCTGGAGTATGGTGTACAATTTTGGTTGCCTAATTTTAGGAAGGATGTCAACAAAATAGAGAGCGTACAGAGGAGATTTACTAGAATGTTGCCTGGGTTTCAGCAACTAAGTTACAGAGAAAGGTTGAACAAGTTAGGGCTTTATTCTTTGGAGCGCAGAAGGTTAAGGGGGGACCTGATAGAGGTCTTTAAAATGATGAGAGGGATAGACAGAGTTGATGTGGACAAGCTTTTCCCTTTGAGAATAGGGAAGATTCAAACAAGAGGACATGACCTCAGAATTAAGGGACAGAAGTTTAGGGGTAACATGAGGGGGAACTTCTTTAGTCAGAGAGTGGTAGCTGTGTGGAATGAGCTTCCAGTGGAAGTGGTGGAGGCAGGTTCATTTTTATCATTTAAAAATAAATTGGATAGTTATATGGATGGGAAAGGAATGGAGGGTTATGGTCTGAGTGCAGGTAGATGGGACTAGGGGAGAATACGTGTTCGGCACGGACTAGAAGGGTTGAGATGGCCTGTTTCCGTGCTGTAATTGTTATATGGTTATATAGTGCACTATAAACACTATTATAAATGAGGAAAAAAAGTTCAGTGTGTGTATATATCATATATATATATGCACACCTACACACACACACACACACACACACACACACACACACACACACACACACACACACACACACACACACACACACACACACACACACACACACACACACACACACACACACACACACACACACACACACACACACAGTCAGCCATAACAAAGCATTTATTCCTTCCAAACACAGTCGGACCTAATAAAGCATTGCACTTTCAAGCACAGGCAGGGCAGCAGGCTAAACAAATCATGGCATTGTCGTTAAGGGCTAACAAATCATTTATTGCAAGTACATTGCAGACTCACGGTTCAGTTGATTCACAGCTCAGAATGACAGTTCTGGCCTCTCCCTCGCGATCTTGCAGAGTGACTGACTCACGTCCAGGCATCTGTGGTTTTATAGTCCTACCCTCCACCTCCCCCGGCAGGGGCGTTACCTTCATCGCGGTGATTGACAGGCGAGAGGACCAATCAGCTGATCGCAAGGTTTTTTAAACACTCATACCTTTTTTAATTTTCACCGATGGGAAAAATCCTCGGTGCTGGCTCAGTGGAGGAGGACTGTGAGTAAGGTGGCCAAAAAATCACAGCGAAACAGGGTAGCATTTTTTCTAAAATCAATATACAGCGCGGACAGGAAGTGCTCAAGATGAGACTGTTAGTTATATAGATATGCATATATATACACATACATATCCATACATACACACACATATATATACACCTACATACAAACAATAATAGTACATAAAGACAAAAGTCTATGTAGTTCAGAGCTCATTTGGAGGTTGTAGTGTTCACCGGCTCTGTCCTCAATAGTGACTACTCGAAGGGATTTATTGTAGTCACTGCCTCAAAAAGGCTGCCAACATCATCAGAGACCCACACCATCCTGGCCACACACTCATTTCACCGTTGCCATCGGGAAGAAGGTACAGGAGCCTGAAATCTGTAACGTCCAGGTTGAGGAACAGCTTCTTCCCCACAGCCATCAGACTATTAAACATGACATCAAATAAGCTCTGAACAATAACAGCCTATTATTATTATTGCACTTTATCTGTTTATTTATTGTGTGTACATGGTCTATGGTCTATAGACACCCTGAACGTTTATCTCCTGTTCTGTACCATGTTTACATACTCTGTTGTGCTGCAGCAAGCACAAATGTCATTGTCCTATCTGGGACACATGACAATAAAACTCTCTTGACTGTTAATAGTGCTGAAGCTAACTTTGTATCACTTACAGATCTGTGAGCTGGGAACTTGCTACAGGATGGGGTTTGACAAACTATCTTCAAGGGATCCTTTTTATCGGACGTGATGCCGGCCAGAAACCTCGCCCATCCACGTTCTCCAGAGATACTGCCTGACCCGCTGAGTTACTGCCAGAGCTTTATGCCGATCTGCACTGGACAATGTCTGAGGCCAACATCAGCTCGGCGGGCTCCACCCCCAACACAACCAGCGATCCCTGCACCAAATACGTAGTGTCGGTCAAGGTCCCCATTATCTTCATGACCATCGGGATTGTATCCAACAGCATAGCCTTCGTCATTCTAGTGAAGGCTTACAAGAGGTTCAGGCAGAAATGGAGAGCTTCCTTCCTGCTGTTTGCCAGCTCGCTGGTCTTCACGGATTGCTTGGGGCATATCATCACCGGGGCAATAACGGTCAGCATCTACGCCCAGGGGAAGGACTGGGGGGAACTTGACCCTTACGGGTACCTCTGCTCCACACTGGGGACCTGCATGGTTTTCTTTGGGCTGGTTGCGTTGTTCCTGGGCAGCGTCATGGCGATCGAGAGATGCCTGGGCATCACGCAACCTTTCTTCCACTCCGTCAACGTGAGGGCGCGCTGCGCCAAGATAATCCTGGGCTCCATCTGGACGTTTGCCCTGTGCGTCGCCCTGCTGCCCATCCTGCACTTCGGAGAATACACCGTACAGTGCGCCCAGACCTGGTGCTTTATAAAGACCCAGAACGTCACCCTGGCCAAAGAGAGAGCGATTCTGCTCCTCTTCTCATTCCTGGGTTTGGGCGCTCTGGGCATCTCCTTGATATGCAACACCATCAGTGGCGTGACTCTGGTGAGGACACGGGCCAAGACCAAACCCCACCGCAGGGGAAAGTCCCAGCATGTGGAGATGTTGGTCCAGCTAGTCACCGTCATGTGTGTCTCCTGCATCTGCTGGGGACCATTCCTGGTAAGTTATCCTCTGCTTTTAACTTCAACAGTGTTTAATTGCCAATTAATTGTCATCGAAGCCTACTGAGTATTGACTGGCCTAGATAGTGTGGATGTGGATGTGGATGGGGATGCTTCCACTAGTTTGGTTTAGTTTAGTTCCTTTTTCTCCAAGAAAAGGCAGGAAAAAAAGATTATACTTGAAAGCCTTGATGCTTTTAAATTAAACAAAGGAATAAGAAGAATATTTCTCAGATCTCATGGTGGAAGGTTGACCATCACGATCCCAATATTACAAGAATGTGATTGTCTGTACAGAAGTAAGCTTATAAAATTATAAAATGCATAAACAATGTGCTAGAGGTATACGTGTTATACGAAGATGGACACAAAATGCTGGAGTAACTCAGTGGGACAGGCAGCATCTCTGGAGAGAAGGAATGGGTGATGTCTTGAGTCGAGACCCTTCTTCAGACTATTCAGACTGGTAACGTGAAGCATGCAGAATCAATCCAAAAGGATTATAACTGGATAGAAGGAAATAGATACATCTTTCAAATACAATAGAAATCAGTGAACATAATGTCCCTGCGATATTAAGCTCAAATTAATTTTGTTTTGTCATTTGGCAACTCAGAGAGTTGGAACTATTGATGAGAAGAATTTTTCTATATTTCATTTTCATTTTCAGTTGAGTTGAGTTGAGTTGAGTTCAGTTCAGTTCAGTTTAGTTCAGTTTAGTTCAGTTCAGTTCAGTTCAGTTCAGTTCAGTTCAGTTTAGTTGAGTTTAGTTCAGTTTAGTCCAGTTTAGTTTAGTTCAGTCCAGTTTAGTTTAGTTTAGTTTATCGTCATGTGTGCCGAGGTACAGGGAAAAGCTTCCTGTTGCGTGCATGCTACCCAGTCAAAGAAAAGACTGTAATACAAACAAGCCATCGACAATGTACAGATAAAGGATAAAGGGTACAACATTCAGTGCAAGCTATCACATTAAACTTAGTTCAAAGGTCTTCAATTAGGTAAATAGGAGGTAATTTTGTTGCGTGCTATCCAGTTAGTGGAAAGACTATACATGATTACAATCGAGCCGTCCACATTGTACAGATACATGATAAAGGGAATGATATTTAGTGCAAGATTCAGTCCAGTAAAGTCCGATTTAAGATAGTCCAAGGGTCTTCAATGAGGTAGATGGTAGCTTTGGACTGCTCTCTTGTTGGTAGGATGGTTCAGTTGCCCGGTAAGTACTGGGAAGAAATTGAATCTGAATCTGCAGGTGTGCGTTTTTACACTTCTGTACCTCTTGCCTGAGAGTCTAGGATCAGAGGGCACAGCCACAAAATAAAAGAGCGTACCTTTGGAATGGAGATGCGGAGGAATTTCTTTAGCTAGAGGGTGGTGAATCTGTGGAATTCGTTGTCTCAGACAGACTGTTAATAGTTCGTAAGTCATAGGAGCAGGATTAGGCCATTCAGCCCATCGAGTCTACTCCGCCATTCAATCACGGCTGGTCTATCTTTCCCTCTCAACCACATTCTTCAGCCTTCTCCCCATGACCTTTCACCTTTATACTTGCAGCAAGATATTGGGTATTTGTAAAGCGATTGATAGATTCTTAATTAGTACGGGTGTCAGGGGAGTTACGGGGGAGAAGGCAGGAGAGTGGGGTAGATCAACCATGATCGAATGGCAGAGCAGACTCAATGGGCTGAATGGCCTAAAGTGCCGGTCCCACCAGCATGCGACCTGCATGCGGCAAACACAACCTAAAGTGGTCGCTTGAGCCATACTGCATGCGGCAGGCGCGACCTAACCAGAAGTGGGAGCCGCGCGGAGGTCGAGTGAGTGACACGGCGTCGAGGTGGCTGTGGGCCGGCAGGCCGTTGCCGCGCGGAATTTTTAAACACAGTCAGTTTTTCGGAGCCCCGTGCGATGTCGGGACCAGCTCCGCACAACTCCATACGGGCTCCGGCGATCGAAGTGGGACCGGCCCCGCGAGGCCGTACGGCTCAAGCGACCACGTTAGGACGCGCTTGCCGCATGCAGTCGCATGCTGGTGGGACCGGCCCTTTATTCTACTGTGGACAACAGAATTATGACATCATCACATGCAGTAGCGTAACAGGTCAGTAAATACATAAAGCAATACATTTATAACCTCGAGTCAGAAGGTCATAAGGTCATGAGGTCATAAGGTCATAAGGCCATAAGGCCATAAGTGATAGGTGTAGAATCATGCCGTTCGGCCCATCAAATCTACTCCGCCATTCCATAGACAATAGACAATAGACTATAGGTGCAGGAGTAGGCCATTCGGCCCTTCGAGCCAGCACCGCCATTCAATGTGATCATGGCTGATCATCCCCAATCAGTACCCCGTTCCTGCCCCATATCCCCTGTCTGCGCTATCTTTAAGAGTCCTATCTAGCTCTCTCTTGAAAGCATCCAGAAAACCGGCCTCCACCGCACTCTGAGGCAGAGAATTCCACAGAATACATGGCTGATCTATCTCACCCTCCTAACCCCATTCTCCTGCCTTCTCCCCATAATCCCAGATGCCCCGTATTAATCAAGAATCTATCTATCTCCGCCTGAAATATATCCACTTGGCCTCCACAGCCGTCTGTGGCAAAGAATTCCACAGATTCACCACCCTCTGACTAAAGAAATTCCTCCTCATCTCCTTCCTAAAAGAACGCCCTTTAATTCTGGTGGGAGACACAAAATGCTGGAGTAACTCTGCGGGACAGGCGGCATCTATGGAGAGAAGGAATGGGTGACGTTTTGGGTCGCGACCCTCCTTCAGACTGATGTCAGGGGAGAGGGGGACAGAGATAGAATGTAGTCGGAGACAGTAAGACTGGTGGGAGAACTGGACAGGGGGAGGGGGTGGAGAGGGAGGGAAAGCAAGGGCTATTTGAAGTTAGAGATGTCAATGTTCATACCGCTGGGGTGTAAAGTACCCAAGCGAAATATGAGGTGCTGCTCCTCCATTTTGTTTACCGCTGGTGGCCAGGATCTAATGGCTGGTAGGAAGCAGCTGTTCTTAAACCTAGAGATCACGGTTCTCCGACTCCTGTAGGTTATTCCTAATGTTAGCAGCGAGATGAGAGCGTGGCCAGGGTGTTGTTGCTCTTTCATTTTAGCTTTTATTTTAGTTTTAGAGATACAGCGCGGAAACAGGCCCTTCGGCCAACCGAGTCCGCGCCGACCAGGGACCCCCGCACACTAACACCATCCTGCGCATACTAGGGACAACTTGCAATGATATCAATTAGAACATAGTCCATAGATCTGCTGCCTCACAGTGCCAGGTTCGATCCTGACCACGGGTGCCGTCTGTACGGAGTATGTACGTTCTCCCCGTGACCTGCGCGGGTTTTCTCCGGGAGCTCCGGTTTCCTCCCACACTCCGAAGACGTGCAGGTTTTATAGGTAAATTGGCTTCTGTAAATTGTCCCCCTCCCCTCCCCTCCCCCCCTTCCCCCGATGTGTAGGATGTGTACAAAATCATGAGAGGAATAGATCGGGAAAACACACACAGAGTGACTTGCCCAGTGGAGGGGAAATAGAGCACCAGAGCACGCCAGAAGTTTTATGGTGAGGGGGAGGAAAAGATTTAAGGCCCTGTCCCACTGTACGAGGTAATGCAAGAGCTCTCCCGAGTTTAAAAAAAATCAAACTCGTGGTAAGCACATAGAATGTACGTAGCGGGTACGTCGGAGCTCGGGGACGCCTCTTAGCGGCTCGTAACGCTAACGGCAGGTACTCGGGAAACGCGGTAAGCTCGTGAAGACTCGTGTAGATTTTTCAACACGTTGAACAATGTCCACGAGAGCCCCGAGTACCTACGGGCGGCTATTACCGTAATACTCCGAGTTCGAATCGGGGGAAACTCGGGAGAACTCTTGAATTAGCTCGTACAGTGGGACAGGTCCTCTAACAAGAACCCTGAGGACTAAAGAACTTGTTTGAGAAAGTCTCCGTTGTTCTGTGAGATGTTCTTTTTGTCTGTTCCCACCTGTTCCGTAATTCCATTACTGGGCAACTGGGCCCCACGTGAAAGCCAGATTCACTCTGCAGGTGAATCACAGAGTTCTCTCCAACAGAGAGATATAAGCCAGATATGGGCAAATGGGACTAACATAGATGGGTATCTTGGTCAGCATGGCCGAATTGGGCTAAGTTACAGAGATAGGTTGAATAAGTTAGGTCTTTATTCTCTGGAGCGCAGAAGGTTCAGGGGGGACCTGATAGAAGTCTTTAAAATGATGAGAGGGATAGACAGAGTTGATGTGGACAAGCTTTTCCCTTTGAGAATAGGGAAGATTCAAACAAGAGGACATGACTTCGGAATTAAGGGACAGAAGTTTAGGGGTAATATGAGAGGGAACTTCTTTACGCAGAGAGTGGTGGCGGTGTGGAATGAGCTCCCAGTGGAAGTGGTGGAGGCAGGTTCATTGGTATCATTTAAAAATAAATTGGATAGGCATATGGATGAGAAGGGAATGGAGGGTTATGGTATGAGTGCAGGCAGGTGGGACTAAGGGGAAAAAAAAATTTGTTCGGCATGGACTTGTAGGGCCGAGATGGCCTGTTTCCGTGCTGTAATTGTTATATGGTTATATGGTTATATGGGCTGGAGGCCGTAATTTAGTTTGACTTAGTTCCGTTGAGAGATACCAGCATTGTAACAGGCCCTTCAGCCCACCGACCAGCGATTTCCCCCCCCCCTCCATACACTAGTTCTATCCTACACATGCTAGGGGCAATTTACAGAAGCCAATTAACCTGCAGATCTACACATCTTTGGAATGTGGGAGGAAACCGGAGCACCCGGAGAAAACCCACGCAGGTCACGGGGAGAACGTACAAACTCCGTGCAGACAGCACCCGCAGTCAGGATCGAACCCGGGTCTCTGGCGCTGTGAGGCAGCAACTCTACCGCTGCGCCACCGTGCCGCCCTCCAATACCGAATGGAGAAATGTCATCTCAGTTCTTTGCTGTTCCTGCTCCTATATTATTGTTTTTTTTTCTTTTCTGAATGCTGACTCCTTATATTGACACTTGGCAGGAGGCTGCACATCTAGGAAAAGTCGTAAACAGCCTCGCGGAGACCCGGAGGAATAACGTTGCATGTTTCAAATGAGATCACTTCTGAATCCATGCAGTCTCAGTCGGCAAGAGGCACATAAACCCATCTTAGTCACTCTCAGAGTTTACTGAACAGAACATTCATAGTCTTGTAGATGCAACTATAAAACTGTTCTAAATTATTGCACCGTGTTTGGTGGTGGGGGGGGGGGGGGGGTCATCAAAAAACATTTTTTATCACAATTGCCAAATAACATATTATAAATCTGCTTGGCAACTCGACCGCCCAGGAATGACCTCCCCACCATTGAAGGGATCTACAGGAGTCGATGCCTCAAAAAAGCAGACAGCATCATCGGAGACCCACACCCCTCTGGTCACCCTCGCATTTCACCGTCTTCATTGGGAAGAAGGTGCAGGAGCCTGACAAACTGTAACAATAGACAATAGACAATAGGTGCAGGAGTAGGCCATTCGGCCCTTCGAGCCAGCGCCGCCATTCAATATGATCGTGGCTGATCATCCACAATCAGTACCCCGTTCCTGCCTTCTCCCCATATCCCCTGACTCCGCTATTTTTAAGAGCCCTATCTAGCTCTCTCTTGAAAGCATCCAGAGAACCGGCCTCCACCGCCCTCTGACGTGCCACAGAATCACAATTTGTCACCACAGAAGGCTGTGGAGTAACTCAGCCCAAGTGAATGGATATTGTTTAAAATGGAGATTGATGGATTCTGGATTAGTACGGGCGTCTGGGGACCAGTGAATCCCACCTCCTCCATCAGATCGTGACAGAGACACCACGACGTGTGCGCCTCGAGTCACGGGGCAACTTGGCCACGCAAGCCCAAGAGCTGCCCTGCACAACACCGGCTGACACTTATAAGGCTGCCTGGGTCAAGACGAGATGGAGAGACCTGTGGAAGTCAGCGGAACCATCTAGGCTACACCAGTACATCGATGACCCCATGGACGTCCCTGGCCAGGACCTGCCCCGAAAGCAGTGGACAACCCTCAACTGCTTGAGGACGGGCGTCGGACGCTATGGAGTAGCGATGAAGAAGGTGGGGCCTCGTGGACAGTGAGCGCCTCCTGCGAGTGTGGGGACCCAACACAGACAGTGGAGCACACATGGTCACCAGTTGCCCCAAACACCGGCCACCAAATGGTGAACGAGGTCTGATTGGCCTGGACGATGACACGTTGGCCTGGCTCGCCTCAACGGAGCTGCAGGACTAAAAGACACACTGCACAAGCAGAAGGGGTTATGGGGAGAAGTCAAGAGAATGGGGTTGAGCGGAAGAGATGGATCAGCCATGATTGGATGGTGGAGTAGACTTGACGGGCCGAATGGTCTAATTCTGCTCCTATCACATATGAACGTCTAGGTTTAGGAGCAGTTTCTTCCCTACAACCATCAGGCTAATACACACCACAACCTTCAAAGAGGCTCGGAACTATATAGATTTGCGCACTATTATATTTCTATTCATTTGTCCATTTTTTAAATGTATGTATATATATACAGAACTTAAAATAAATGTATTCTGGGTTTTACAGAGTACTGTGTTTACATATCTGTCATGTTGCTGCTCGTTAAAATTTAATTGTCCTGTTTCGTGACATTTGGCAATAAAACACTTCATTTGGTCATAAGTGATAGGAGCAGAATTGGGCCATTTGGCCCATCAAGTCTACTCTGCCATTCAATCATGGCTGATCTATCTCTCCCTCCTAACCCCATTCTCCTACCTTCTCCCCATAACCTCCGCACCCGCACTAATCAACAATCTATCTATCACTACCTTTTAAATATCAATTGACGACCTCCACAGCCCTCTGTGGAAAAGAGCTCCACCGATTCACCACCCTCTGACTAAAGAAATTCCTCCTCAACACCTTGTAAAAGGAACGTCCTTTAATTCTGAGGCTATGACCTCTAGTCCTGGACTCTCCCACTAGTGGAAACATTCCACATCCACTCTATCCAAGCCTTTCATTATTTGGTATGTTTCAATGAGGTGGCCCCTCATTCTTCTAAACTCCAGCGAGTACAGGCCCAGTGCCGTCAGACGCTCATCACAGGTTAACCCACTCCCAAACCTCCTCTGGACCCTTCCCGGAGCCAGCACGTCTGTCCTTCCTTGACTCTCGAACCTTGGAAATGCAACCTCATCATTTTACGGAGCCAATCTGTTCCGTGAGAGATAGATAATGTTCAGCAAAAATGGAAGGTCGGATTTACGAAGGGGAAATCATGCTTGACTAATCTTCTGGAATTTTTTGAGGATGTAATTAGGAAAATGGACAAGGGAGAGCCCGTGGATGTAGTGTACTTGGACTTTCAGAAAGCATTTGATAAGGTCCCACATAGGAGATCAGTGGGTAGAATTCAAGCACATGATATTGGGGGTAGGGTACTGACATGGATAGAAAATTGGTTGGCAGACAGGAAACAAAGAGTAGGGATTAACGGGTCCCTTTCAGAATGGCAGGCAGTGACTATTGGGGTACCGCAAGGCTCGGTGCTGGGACCGCAGCTATTTACAATATATATCAATGATTTAGATGACGGGATTAAAAGTAACATTAGCAAATTTGCAGATAACACAAAGCTGGGTGGCAGTGTGAATTGTGAGGAGGATGCTATGAGGATGCAGGGTGACTTGGACAGGTTGGGGGAGTGGGCAAATGCAGGGCAGATGCAGTTTCATGTGGATAAATGTGAGGTTATCCACTTTGGTGGCAAAAACAGGAAGGCAGGTTATTACCTGAATGGTGTCAAGTTGTGAAAAGGGGAAGTACAACGAGATCTGGGGGTCCTTGTTCAACAGTCACTGAAAGTAAGCATGCAGGTACAGCAGGCAGTGAAGAAAGCGAATGGCCTGTTGGCCTTCACACCAAGAGGAGTTGAGTATAGGAGCAAAGAGGTCCTTCTGCAGTTGTACAGAGCCCTAGTGAGACCACACCTAGAGTATTGTCTGTAGTTTTGGTCTCCAAATTTGAGGAAGGATATTCTTGCTGTTGAGGGAGTGCAGTGTAGGTTTACAAGGTTAATTCCTGGGATGGCAGGACTGGTGATAGAATGGAGCGGCTGGGCTTGTATACTCCTTAGAAGGATGAGAGGGAATCTTATTGAAACATATAAGATTATTAAGGGTTTGGTCACGCTAGAGGCAGGAAACATGTTCCCAATGTTGGGGAAGTCCTGAACCAGGGGCCACAGTTTAAGAATAAGGGGTAAGCCATTTAGAACGGAGATGAGGAAACACTTTTTCACCCAGAGGGTTGTGAATCTGTGGAATTCTCTGCCTCAGAAGAAAGTGGAAGCCAATTCTCTGGATGTTTTCAAGAGAGAGTTAGATAGAGCTCTTAAAGATAGCGGAGTCAAGGGATATGGGGAGAAGGCAGGAACGGGGTACAGATTGTGGATGATCAGCCACGATCATATTAAATGGCGGTGCTGGCTCGATGCCTGACCCGCTGAGTTACTCCAGCATTTTGTGCCCATCTTCGGTGTAAACCAGCATCTGCAGTTCCTTCCTACATAGTATGAAACTACTGTCGTTTTGGTCACCGTGTTACAGGAAAGATGTTGTCAAGCTGGCAAGAATGATGTGAAGAGGATGTAGCCAGGACTCGAGGGTCTGAGCTACAGGGAGAGGCTGGGCAGGCTGGGACTGGAGGATGAGGGGTGATCTTATAGAGGTGTACAAAATCATGAGAGGAATAAATCGGGTAGAGTCTCTTGCCCAGAGTAGGTGAATCGAGGACCTGAGGCCATAGTTTTAAGGTGAGCAGGGAAAGATTTAATAGGAACCAGAGGGGTAACTTTTTTTACACAAAGGGTGGTGGGTGTATGGAACGAGCTGCCGGAGGAGGTAGTTCAGGCAGGGCCTATCGCAACGTTTAAGAAACAGTTAGACAGGTACATTAACTTACAAAATTCTTAAGGGGTTGGACAGACTAGATGCAGGAAGATTGTTCCCGATGTTGGGGAAGTCCAGGACAAGGGGTCACAGCTTAAGGATAGAGGGGAAATCCCTTAGGACCGAGATGAGAAAAACATTTTTCACACAGAGAGTGGTGAATCTGTGGAATTCTCTGCCACAGAAGGTAGTTGAGGCCAGTTCAGTGGCTGTATTTAAGAGGGAGTTAGATGTGGCCCTTGTGGCTAAAGGGATCAGGGGGTATGGAGAGAAGGCAGGTACGGGATACTGAGTTGGATGATCAGCCATGATCATATTGAATGGCGGTGCAGGCTCGAAAGGCCGAATGGCCTACTCCTGCACCTCTTTTCTATGTTTCTATGAATAGAATAGGTTTAGAGGCTAAATGGACCAAACCTAGGCAGGTAGGATTAATGTGGATGTGGCATGTTGATCAGCGTGAGCAGTCTAGACCCTTCTTCAGACCTGAAGAAGGGTTTCGACCCGTAACTTTGCCTATTTCCCTCGCTCCACAGATGCTGCCTCACCCGCTGAGTTTCTCCAGCATTTTTGTCTACCTTCGATTTTCCAGCATCTTTTTGCAGATTTTCCAGCAATTCCACAAAATTTGGATTCATTCAAAAGGCCGCACTTAATGGTCTAGATTGGCCGCAGGTTCCCCAGCCGTGCTCTAAGCCTTTCCTATCCATGTACTTGTCCAAAAGTCTTTCAATGTTGTTTTTGTCCCTGCCGTAACGATCCCCTCATGCAACCCGTTCCTTGTGACCTCCGCCCTCCGAGAAATGGCAAAGAAAGATACATTTGTTTAATGGTGTTTGGTGATTGACGATAAATGCTGGTCTTGCTTCCGATGCCCATGTCCTGGAAGCAATTATATAAAAGGTCTGTCTTTGGATTAAACTGCAGGGGAGCTGGCCATGTGATCCCAGAGAGGGGGTTTGAACTCAGAATCTCCCATTCATTTCTTTTTTTGTCCACAACACAAGAGTACTGCACCACACTGACAAATCACGAGCGTAATCATACTGAAATGTTGCAGTCCCGCCCCATGAAGGTCAGTGATGATGTATCACTGATTAGTTAAACCACATGGACGTCTCTGGTAGTTAATGGATGATTCACAGATGTAGACCGGCACGGTGGCGCAGTGGTAGAGTTGCTGCCTTACAGCGCCGGAGACCCGGGTTCGATCCCGGCTACGGGCGCTGTCTGCACGGAGTTTGCACGTTCTCTCCCCCTGACCCGCGTGGGTTTCCTCCGAGATCTTCGGTTTCCTCCCAACCAAGTCCAGAACCAGGGGCCACACAGTTTAAGAATAAGGAGTAAGCCATTTAGAACGGAGATGAGGAAACACTTTTTCTCACAGAGAGTTGTGAGTCTGTGGAATTCTGTGCCTCAGAGGGCGGTGGAGGCCGGTTCTCTGGATGCTTTCAAGAGAGAGCTAGATAGGGCTCTTAAAGATTGCGGAGTCAGGGGATATGGGGAGAAGGGGTACTGATTGGGGATGATCAGCCTTGATCACATTGAATGGCGGTGCTAGCTCGAAGGGCCGAATGGCCTACTCCTGCACCAATTGTCAATTGTCTATTGTCTATTCCAAAGACGTGCAGGTTTGCAGGTTAATTGGCTTGGTGTAAATGTAAAGATTGTCCCTAGTGTGTGTGTGTAGGATAGTGTTAGTGTGCGGGGATCGCTGGTCGGCACGAACCCGGTGGGCCGAAGGGCCTGTTTCCGCGCTGTATCTCTAAACTCTAAGCAGCTGAGTCGAAAAGCATTTTTTAGGGATACAACATGGAAAGACAACTTGACCCACCGAGTCCACATCCACCATCAATCACCTGTTCACACTAGTTCTATGTGGCCCCACTTTTGCACCCTATGCCCTTGGGTGCAGTAATGCCCCCTGTCCCACTTAGGAAACCTGAACGGAAACCTCTGGAGACTTTGCGCCCCACCCAAGGTTTCCGTGCAGTTCCCGGAGGTTGCAGGTGGTTGCCGGAGGTTGCAGGTAGTGAAAGCAGGTAGGGAGACTGACAAAAAACTCCGGGAACCGCACGGAAACCTTGGGTGGGGCGCAAAGTCTCCAGAGGTTTCCGTTCAGGTTTCCTAAGTGGGACAGGGGCATTACAGTTCAGTTTATTGTCACGTGTACCGAGGTACAGTGAAAAGCTTGCCTTGCGTGCTATCCAGTCAGCGGAAAGACAATGCATGATTACAATTGGGCCATTTACAGTGTAGAGAGATGCCAATTAACCTTGTGTGTGTGTGTCAATTAACCTGGACACTATAGGGCCGGTCCCACTTGGAGATTTTTTCGGTGACTGACGTATCATGTCACCGAAAAATACGTGGCGTGATACCATATGACGGGACGGCGATGGCGTTTGACGCGCGGTGTTATTTCAAGTGTCGCGACCACTTTTTTGTCGCCGCTGGATTTTGAAATGTTCAAAGTCTTTTGGCGACCCTGATATGACGCCGTCAATATCGGCAGGTTTTGGATAGACCCTTGACACTATCCTACTTGGGGCAATTTACAATTTTACCTAGCCAATTGGCGTACAAACCTGTTTAAGAAGGAACTGCAGATGCTGGAAAATCGAAGGTAGACAAAAATGCTGGAGAAACTCAGCGGGTGCAGCAGCATCTATGCAGCGAAGGAAATAGGCAACGTTTCGGGCTGAAACCCTTCAGAAGGAAATAGGCAACGTTTCGGGCCGAAACCCTTTGGAAGGAAATAGGCAACGGTGGAAATAGGAAATGGTGCAGCAGCATCTATGCAGTGAAGGAAATAGGCAACGTTTCGGGCCGAAACCCTTCGGTAGGAAATAGGCAACGTTGCCTATTTCCTTCGCTGCATAGATGCTGCTGCACCCGCTGAGTTTCTCCAGCATTTTTGGGTACCTGCCGTACAAACCTGTCTTTGGATTGTGGGAGGAAACCAGAGCACCCGGGGGAAACCCACTATGTCTATGACTCTAATCAGGCTGTCTACCTCTTGGGAGATTCATAGTACGGAGGGCTATTAATTTCCATTCAATGAATACGATTCCCAAATAAGAAGGCAATTTACACGTCTTCACCTCCCATTGTCTTCTCCTGTAATTCGAGCCGTTGTGAATGATATGGGTATTGTTAACTCAGGGAGCCACAAGACAAGGCCCTTTAGCTTATGAGTTTCAGTTTTAGCTCTAGTTTAGTTTAGTTTAGTTTAGAGATACAGCGCAGAAACTGGCCCTTGGACCCACCGCGTCCGCGCCGACCCGCGATCTCCACACATAAACACTATCCTACACTCACATTTACACCAAGCCAATTAACCTACAAACCTCTTCGGACGTCTTCGGAGTGTGGGAGGAAAACGAAGATCTCAGAGAAAACCCACGCAGGGCCACGTACAAACTCCGTACAGACAGCGCCCGTAGTCGGGATTGAATCTGGGTCTCTGGCGCTGTGAGGCAGCGACTCTACCGCTGCGCCACCATGCCGCCCCTTTACAAGCTTAGCACGGCACGGTGGCGCAGGGGTAGAGTTGCTGCCTCACAGCGCTTTCAGCGCCAGAGTCGCGGGTTCGATCCCGACTGTGCTGTCTGTACAGAGTTTGTACGTTCTCCCCGTGACCTGCGTGGGTTTTCTCCGAGATCTTCAGTTTTGCTCCCACACTCCGAAGACGACCAGGTCTGTAGGTTAATCTTTTTTTAATTCAGTTCTATTTTATTTTTAATATGTTTTATTATTTATTATTTATTTATTTTTATGATACTGCCTGTAAGGAAAATTCATTTCGTTGTCTCTAATTGAGACAATGACAATAAATTTGAATACAATACAATACAATACAATACAATACAATACAATAATTGTTCAAGAAGGAACTGCAGATGCTGGAAAATCGAAGGTAGACAAAATTGCTGGAGAAACTCAGCGGGTGCAGCAGCATCTATGGAGCGAAGGAAATAGGCAACGATTTGGGCCGAAACCCTTCTTCAGACTGAGCGGCAATGTCTGAAAGAAGGGTTTCGGCCCGAAACGTCGCCTATTTCCTTCACTCCATAGATGCTGCTGCATCTGCTGAGTTTCTCCAGCAATTTTGTCTACTTTCAGTAGGTTAATTGGCTTGTTATAAATGTAATTTGTAAAGTGTAGGATAGTGTTAATGTGCGGGGATCACTGGTCGGTGCGGACTCGGTGGGCGCTGTATCTCTAAACTAAACTAATCTAAACTAGAGCTAAAACTGAAACTAAAGGGCCTTGTCTTGTGGCTCTCTGAGTTAACAATACCCATGTCATTCACAACAGCTCAAATCACAGGAGAAGACAAAGGACTGTGTAATTACAGTGTAATTGAGGTAACGACGTGCAAATTGCCTTCTTATTTGGGATTCGTAATCATTAGATCAAGTTCAAGTTCACGTTTATTGCCACATGCACCAATCAAGGTATCAAATTTGAGTTCAACCTGCTAAAAGCAGGTTTGTCAGTCAATGGAAATTAATAGCTCTCCGTACTATGAATTTCCCAAGAGGCAGACAGTCTGATGAGAGTCATAGTCATAGAGTCATACAGTGTGGAAACAGGCCCTTCGGCCCCACTTGCCCATGCCGACCTACACTAGTCCCACTGCCCAGGTTCAGCCCATATCTCTCCCAACCTTCCCTATCCATGTACCTGTCCAAATGACTTAAATGCCTCAAGTACCTGCATCAACTACCACCTCGAGTACCTGCGTCAACTACCTCCTCTGGCAGCTCATTCCATGTACCCAGCACCCTCTGTGTGTGAAAGTTGGCCCTCATGTTCCTATTAAATCTTTCCCCTCTCACCTTAACCCCATGTCCCCGGGTTCTTGATTCCCCTGTTCTTTAGTCAGAGGGTGGCGAATCTGTGGTATTATTTGCCACAGAAGGCAGTGGAGGCCAAGTCAGTGGATATTTTTAAGGCAGAGATAGATAGATTTGTGATTCGTGTTTAAGAAGGAACTGCAGATGCTGGAAAATCGAAGGTAGACAAAAGTGCTGGAGAAACTCAGCGGGTGCAGCAGCATCTATGGAGCGAAGGAAATAGGCAACATTTCGGGCCGAAACCCTTCTTCAGATTCTTGATTAGTGCAGGTGTCAGGGTTATGGGGGGAAGGCAGGAGAATGGGTTTGACAGGGAAAGATAGAAAAGCCATGATGGAATAGTGAAGTTGACTTGATGGGCCGAATGGCCTAATTCTGCTGCTATAACCTAGAATTTAGAGGATTGAGGGGGGATCTTATAGAAACTTACAAAATTCTTAAGGGGTTGGACAGGCTAGATGCAGGAAGATTGCTCCCGATGTTGGGGAAGTCCAGAACAAGGGGTCACAGTTTAAGGATAAGGGGGAAATCTTTTAGGACCGAGATGAGAATAACATTTTTCACACAGAGAGTGATGAATCTCTGGAACTCTCTGCCACAGAAGGTAGTTGAGGCCAGTTGATTGACTATATTTAAGAGGGAGTTAGATGTGGCCCTTGTGGCTAAAGGTATCAGGGGGTATGGAGAGAAGGCAGGTACAGGATACTGAGTTGGATGATCAGCCATGATCATATTGAATGGCGGTGCAGGCTCGAAGGGCCGAATGGCCTACTCCTGCACCTATTGTCTATGTTTCTATGAACATCTCATACACCTTCATAATTTCATGTGATAGGAGCAGAATAGATCGCCATCCAATCATAGTTGATCTATCTCTCAACCCCATTCTCCTGCCTTCTCCCCAAAATCCCTGACACCCGTACCAATCAACAATCGATCTACCTCCGCTTTAAATAATATCCATCGATGGCCTCCACAGCCGTCTTTGGCAAATCGGGACAAATCGGGTTCTCTTGTGTGGACCTTCTGGATGTAGAGAAACTGATTTTAACAAGCTATTAGGACATGGTGTCCTGAAACACTTTCTCATTGCTTTTGGCAAAGTAACTGGAGTTGATTCCAAAAGGTTATATCAACATGTAAAACTTACTGTAGTTTAGTTTAGAGATAAATCGCGTGAACAGGCCCTTCAGCCCGCCGAGTCTGTGCCACAGAAGGCCAAGTCAATGGATATTTTTATGGCAGAGATAGATAGATTCTCGATTAGTACAGGTGTCATGGGGTTATGCGGAGAAGGCAGGAGAATGGGGTTAGGAGGGAGAGATAGATCAGCCATGATTGAATGGCGGAGTCGACTTGATGGGTCGAATGGCCTCATTCTGCTCCTATCACATGAACTTGAGGCAACTTGACGTAGTTGACAATAGACAATAGGTGCAGGAGTAGGCCATTCGGCCCTTCGAGCCAGCACCACCATTCACTGTGATCATGGCTGATCCTCCACAATCAGTACCCCGTTCCTGCCTTCTTCCCATATCCCATGACTCTGCTTTCTTGAAGAGCCCAATCTAACTCTCTCTAGGAAGCATCCAGAGAATTGGCCTCCGCCACCTTTCGAAGGCAGATAATATAACAACATTTAAAAGACATTTAGATGGGTACATGAACAGGGAAGATTTAGAAGGATATGGACCAAATGAAGAAGGGTTTCGGCCTATTTCCATCGCTCCATAGATGCTGCCTCACCCGCTGAGTTTCTCCAGCACTTTCGTCTACCTTGGACCAAATGTGGGCAGGTGGGACTAGCCTGGATGGGACATTTCGGCCTGAATGGGCAAAATGTCTTTTAAATGTTGTCCGGAAGTGGCGGCGCTGGGAACGGCTGCGGCTCGCCTGCAGTCCGTTTGTCTTTTACTTTTTTGTGTTGTTTTTTTTCGTTTTGTCTAGTTATGTTTTTGGTTTTTAGGCTGTGTTTATGTGGGGAGGGGGGTGGGGGGTGAAACGGGGGCTGCTGTCACTCCCTTCGGGGGAATACGACCTTTTTGTCGTATCCCCCTTCTTTGCCTCCGTCTACGCTGAGGCCTAGCGGAGCCGGCGACCTCGGGAATCTGGAGGCAGCTGACAGGACTCGTCCTGGGCTCGCTCCCGGCCCAGCCCGGGATGGAACGGTGCTCCCGTGAGAGCGGCATGGTGAGGGGCTGGAGTGGCCCAGCCCGAGGGAGGAATGGCACTCCCGCTGGAGTGGCCCAGCCCGAGGGAGGAATGGCACTCCCGTCGGAGTGGCCCAGCCCGAGGGAGGAACCCGGCACTCCCGCTGGAGTGGCCCAGCCTGAGGGTGGAACGGTACTCACGTGAGGGCGATCCGGTCCGGGGGCTGGGACGGTGCTCCGGTGGCTGGGACGACGTTCTGGCGGCGGTGTCCAGAGTCCTGGGTTCAGCCGCGGGCCGGCGGCTGCGTGTGCTGGACTGGAGGTGCGGCGGCTTCGACCACCCCGGGCCGCAGTGTTTGAACCGGCCCGTTCGCGGGGTTCGGTGAGCTGCGGGACTGTTTGTACCATCGCCCGGTGGGGAATCGCCTCAGCGCAGAGGGAGAAGAGGGAAGAGACTGCAGCCCTAAGATTTTTGCCTCCACCACAGTGAGGAGGTGTTTGGAGGACTCACTGTGGTGGATGTTAATTTGTGTTTATTGTTGTTTATTATTGTATCATTGTATGTATGACTGCAGGCACGAAATTTCGTTCAGACCGTAAGGTCTGAATGACAATAAAGGAAATTCAATTCAATTCAAGTTGGGACAAAGGGCCTGTTTCCCTGCTATGTGTGTCTCCTTGACTTTAATCTAAAACTAAACACAGTAGCTAAGGTGGGACACAAGGCGATTGTCAGTTGCTGCGTAACATACCCATGTTTGTTCTCAGCCATGCAAATATGATTTATATTGTCAAATGGATTTGAAGTGAGGGGAGCTGTGCATAACCTGACTCCTGGTGTTGACACTTGAATGTGAACATCTCTCAAGAGAGATTAACTTTGGTCAAAGTAACCTGGAGGACCCACAGCCTGCTCCTCCCACGAACACGAGAGGAATTTCTTTTCACAGGGAGGTGAATCTGTGGAATTCACTGAAACAGAAGGCTGTGGAGGCCAAGTCAATGGATAGGAGATAGATGGATTCTTGTGCATGAAGGAACTGCAGATGCTGGTTTACACCGAAGTTAGACACAAAATGCCGGAGCAACTCAGTGGGACAGGCAGCATCTCTGGAGAGAAGGAATGGGTGACGTTTCAAAAATAGGAAGCTAAGTCATACCAACAATGCGAAACAATTTGTCAAACGTGAACACATCCAACAAAATCAATAACCCGTGCCTGCCCTCTCCCCATATCCCTTGACTCCACTAGCCCCTAGAGCTCTATCTAACTCTCTCTTAAATCCATCCAGTGATTTGGCCTCCACTGCCCTCTGTGGCAGGGAATTCCACAAATTCACAACTCTCTGGGTGAAAACGTTTTTTCTCATCTCGGTCTTAAATGGCCTCCCCTTGATTCGAAGACTGTGGCCCCTGGTTCTGGACGCGCCCAACATTGGGAACATTTTTCCTGCATCTAGCTTGTCTAGTCCTTTCATAATTTTACATGTTTCTATAAGATCCTCCCTCATCTTTCTAAACTCCAGTGAATACAAGCCTAGTCTTTTCAATCTTTCCTCATATGACAGTCCCGCCATCCCAGGGATCAATCTCCTGAACCTACGCTGCACTGCCTCAATCGCAAGGATGTCCTACCTCAAATTAGGAGACCATAACTGTACACAATACTCCAGATGTGGTCTTAGTGTCCACTTAATTGACCCTAGTGTGTAGGCTAGCGCTAGTGTACGGGATGATCGCTGGTCGGCGTGGACTGGGTGGGCCGATTAGCCTGTTTCCGTGCTGTCTCTGTGAAGTCTGAAGCCGACCGTGGTACAGAGAATAGTTTTCTAAAGCATGCTGTTCAGTCAGACCAGATACACGATACATAAATACAAGTGAGTCAAACTCAATAACAATGGTTGGCATAGACTTGGTGGCTAAAGATAGGTAGGTAAATGGAATGAGCTGCCAGAAGAGGTCGTTCCAAGGCAGGTTCTATAACAACATAGAGGTGTGTTTAGAGTTAGTTTTTGTTTTAGTTTGAGCCCCTGTCCCACTTAGGCGATTTTTACAGCGACTGCTTGGTCGCGGCGTGACGCCTGTATTGTTGTGAGCGGTCTTCTTGACACCGCTGGATTTTGAAATGTTCAAAACCTCTCAGCGACAGTGGGCCTGACGTTGCCTGACGTTGCCCGTCTTCTCCTGTCGTAGGTTGTCGCCGGGTGGCGTTGGCTGTCGCCAGGTCATGACCTCGGTGAATTCCATTGGCGACAGCCTACTTCAACCGTCGACAGTTCCGTCGTGGAGAGAAGTCTTCTGTTGTCTTCATTTGTTGCCGACAGGGTTGTAGCTTGTCGCTGGTGGAGGTAGGTTGACTTCGGGTTGTAGGTTGTCGCCTGTGTGATTGAAGGTAGGTGTGGTCGTAGTTGGACGTCTCTAGTCGCGAGGAATCGTCCCCTCGGTTGTCGTAGCTTGACGTCGACTAGGTGGTAGCGAGTGGGACCGGCAGCATCGCTGGAGAGAAGGAATGGATGATGTCTGAAGAAGGGTCTCCACCCGAAACGTCACCCGTTGCTTCTCATGACAAAACAATCGTCATAAAACCATTTGTTCAGGTTTGGATCAGAAAGGTTTCGAGCGACATACAGTAGACCAAACACTGTATCATATATTGGTAAGAGAGAAAGTCTTAAAGCATGCGGCGTGGAAACTGGCCCTTCAGCCCATCTAGTTCACTCTGCATATCGAACACCCATTCGTCAAGTTGAGTTTAGTTTATTGCCACGTGTACCGAGGTACAGTGGAAAGCAATTGTTGCGTGCTAACCAGTCAGCGGAAAGACAACACATGATTACAATCCAGCCATCCACAGCACACAGATACAGGATGAAGTGAATATCGTTTAGTGAAAGATAAAGTCTGATTAAAGATGAAAGATTACCAATGATGTAGCTGGCACCTCAGGGCCACGCTATAGTTGGTGATGGGATGGTTCAGTTGCCTGGTAAAAGCTGGGAAGAAACTGTCCCTGAATCTGGAGGTGTACGTTTTCACACTTCTAGTATCTCTTGCCCGATGGGAGGAGAGGGGAGGGAGTGACCGGGGTGGGACTGTGGCTCCGCATTGTCTCACTTTCACAATCCAGACGCACAATGATACAGTTACCTGACCGGTGTTTAGTAATCGTCGCCGTGGCGCAGCGATAAGGTTGCTGCCTCACAGTGCCAGAGACCTGGGTTCCATCCTGAGTACGGGTGCTGTCTGTATGGAGTTTGTACGATCTCCCTGTGACCGCCCCAACGCGGGGGCTTCGACTGCCGGCTGCGGGAGCTTCAATCGCCCCGACCGACTGCCCCGACCGCAGGAGAATAAAGAGGAAGTGGATTAGACTTTTTTGTCTTCCATCACAGTGGGGAATGTGGGAAATCCGCTGTGGTGGATGTTTATGTTAACTTTTATGTAGTTGTGTGGCTTGTTGCTTTTTTTTCGCATGGCTGTATGGTAATTCACATATCACTGTTCCTTGATCGGTACACGTAACAATAAAAGGCCTTTGAAACCTTTGATCTGCGTGGGTTTTCTCCGAGATCTTCGGTTTCCTCCCACACTCCAAAGAAGCACTTGTTTGTAGACACAAAATGCTGGGGTAACTCAGCGGGTGAGGCAGCATCTATGGAGACAAGGAATAGGCGACGTTTCGGGTCGAGACCCTTCTTCAGACTAATGTCCTGGTATCGTCCCGAAACGTCGCCTATTCCTTCTCTCCATAGATACTGCCTCACCCGCTGAGTTACTCCAGCATTTTGTGTATCTACCTTCGATTTACCAGCATCGGCAGTTCTTTCTTTAACATGTTTGTAGTTTAATTGGCTTGGTGTAAATGTAAAATTATCCCTAGTGTGTGCAGGGTAGTGTTAATGTGCGGGGATCGCTGGTCGGCACGGACTCGGGCTTGTTTCCGCGATGTATCTCGAAACTAAATGGTATGCTAGCATTCATAGCAAAAGGATTTGAGTATAGGAGCAGGGAGGTTCTGCTACAGTTCTACAGGGTCTTGGTGAGACCACACCTGGAGTATTGCGTACAGTTTTGGTCTCCAAATCTGAGGAAGGACATTATTGCCATAGAGGGAGTACAGAGAAGATTCACCAGACTGATTCCTGGGATGTCAGGACTTTCATATGAAGAAAGACTGGATAGACTCGGCTTGTACTCGCTAGAATTTAGGAGATTAAGGGAGGATCTTTTAGAAACTTACAAAATTCTTAAGGGGTTGGACAGGCTAGATGCAGGAAGATTGTTCCCGATGTTGGGGAATTCCAGGACAAGGGGTCACAGCTTAAGGATAGAAGGGAAATCCTTTAGGACGGAGATGAGAAAAACATTTTTCACACAGAGAGTGGCGAATCTATAGAATTCTCTGCCACAGAATGTAGTTGAGGCCAGTTCATTGGCTATATTTAAGAGGGAGTTAGATGTGGCCCTTGTGGCTAAAGGAATCAGGGGGTATGGAGAGAAGGCAGGTACAGGATACCGAGTTGGATGATCAGCCATGATCATATTGAATGGCGGTGCAGGCTCGAAGGGCCGAATGGCCTACTCCTGCACCTATTTTCTATGTTTCTATGTAAATTAAGTCAGTGAAACACATGAGGCCCGAATTGTTGGAGTCTTGAGCTTAGTAGTGTTGTAGGAATGTACAGGTCTACAAAAGGTGTCAACGCCTACGATATCTATCATGGTGTATTTATACATACTGGTTGGTCCTGTTTTACAACCTTTGCGATACCATTTCATTACCTAAGTGGAATATTTTAATGATTTAATTATTTTAAAACAAGGTGGCATATTAGAGTTAGGAAGTCAGGATGTAGATTTACAGTACTGTGGTTAGGCCACATTTGGATAATTGCATGCAGTTCACTTTAGGTTAGAGACACAGCACGGCAACAGGCCCTTCGGCCCACCGCGTCCGCAGCGCCCAGCGATCCCCGTACACTAGCGGTATCCTACTACAGAATTCACAATTTTACCCAATCCCATTAACCGACAAACCTGTACGTCTTTGGAGTGCGGGAGGAAACCGGAGCACCAGGAGAAAACCCACGCGGTCACAGGGAGATTGCACAACTCTGTATAGACAGCGGGATTGAACCCGGGTCTCTGGCGCTGTAAGTCAGCATCTCTACCGCTGCACCACCCTTGCTGCCCGTTTCAGGAAGGATGTGGGGGCTTTGGAAAGGAGAGTGCGGAGGAGATTTCTTGCCTGAATTAGGGGGGGGGGGGGGGGGGGGGGGGGTCTTAGCTGCAGGGAGAGGCTGGACAAATTTAATTGTTTTCTCTGGAGAGCTGGAGGCTGCAGGGTGACCTGATGTTAGCAGGGACAATGATGAGAGGCGTAGATAGGGTAGACAGTCAGAACCTGTTACCCAGGATGGAAAGATAAAAGTGCTGGAGAAACTCAGCGGGTGCAGCAGCATCTATGGAGCGAAGGAAATAGGCAACGTTTCGGCAAAAATAGGCAAAAAGGATCAGGGGGTATGGAGAGAAGGCAGGTACGGGATACTGAGTTGGATGATCAGCCATGATCATATTGAATGGCGGTGCAGGCTCGAAGTGCCGAATGGTCTACTCCTGCACCTATTTTCTACATTTCGATGTTTCCATGTTTCTATACAGGATTGTAGGTTAATTGGCTTTGGTAAATTGTCCCTACTTGGTAGCATAGTGCTAGTGTGCAGGGATCGCTGGTCAGTGTGGACTCGGTGGGCCGAAGGGCCTGTTTCAGTTGCTGTATCTCTAAACTAAATTTTAACAAATTAGATTAATTTGTCCTTGTGTCCAGCATGGACATTGTGGGCTGAAGGGCCTGTTCCTGAGCCGCTCTGTATGTTTGTAGCTACATTAGGAATGTCAACTGAATTAGAATTGACTTCTGAAATTACGCAAGGATTTACTCGGATCCTGTTGTGGCTCCAGGTAAACTGTAAAAACCAGGAATAAAACATGTTGTTTCCATCTCTTCCGTTTCAGTGAAGATGTCAGAGCCTTGGCAACAAAGAGTTTGCAACTCCCAATATTCCAGATTTTCCTTTTCAAGGCCTCTAATATAGACTAAGCATTTGAGAATGATACGTGGCTAAAACTGACACAAATTGCTTTACTATAGATTTTAGACTTTAAGGATACAGCGTGGAAACAGGCCCTTCGGCCCACCGGGTCCGCACTGTCCAGCGATCACCCCAAACACTAACGCTATCCTACACTCCAGGGAGCTTTTTAAACCATTTTACTGAAGCCAATTAATCTACAAACCATGTACGTCTTTGGAGTGTGGGAGGAATCCGGAGCACCCGGGGAAAACCCACGCAGGTCACAGGGAGAACGTGCAAACTCTCCGCAGACAGCACCCATCGTCAGGATCGAACCCGGGTCTCCGGTGCTGTGAGGCAGCAACTCTACCGCTGCGCCACCGTGCCTCCTTACGCCGGGCCACGGTTACTCCAGCACTTTGTGCCCTTTTGTGTAAACCAGCATCTGCAGTTCCTTGTTTCTGGCTTTCGTCAAGACAGTCGAGAGTCAGGAGTGATTTATAGTCTTGTGTCCCGGATAGAAGAATGAGATTCTTGCTGTGGGATGCAACGCTGAAGATGAATCATCGTTGGTAGACAAAATTGCTGGATAAACTCAGTGGGTGCAGCAGCATTTATGGAGAGAAGGATAGGCAACATTTCTGCATCAGACTGAAGAAGGGTTTCCGCCCAAAACGTTGCCTATTTCATTCGCTCCATAGATGCTGCTGCACCCGCTGAGTTTCTCCAGCAATTTTGTCTACCTTCGATTTTCCAGCATCTGCAGTTCCTTCAAGAACATGCATCATCATTATTATCTAAATGGTGGCCGATTGGGAAAGGGGGAGATGCAGCGAGACCTGGGTGTCATGGTACACCAGTCATTGAAGGTAGGCATGCAGGTGCAGCAGGCAGTAAAGAAAGCGAATGGTATGTTGGCTTTCATAGCAAGAGGATTTGAGTATAGGAGCAGGGAGGTTCTACTGCAGTTGTACAGGGTCTTGGTGAGACCACACCTGGAGTATTGCGTGCAGTTTTGGTCTCCAAATCTGAGGAAGGACATCATTGCTATAGAGGGAGTGCAGAGAAGGTTCACCAGACTGATTCCTGGGATGTCAGGACTGTCTTATGAAGAAAAGACTGGATAGACTTGGTTTATACTCTCTAGAATTTAGGAGATTGAGAGGGGATCTTATAGAAACTTACAAAATTCTTAAGGGGTTGGACAGGCTAGATGCAGGAAGATTGCTCCCGATGTTGGGGAAGTCCAGGACAAGGGGTCACAGCTTAAGGATAAGGGGGAAATCCTTTAAAACCGAGATGAGGAGAACTTTTTTCACACAGAGAGTGGTGAATCTCTGGAACTCTCTGCCACAGAGGGTAGTTGAGGACAGTTCATTGGCTATATTTAAGAGGGAGTTAGATGTGGCCCTTGTGGCCAAGGGGATCAGAGGGTATGGAGAGAAGGCAGGTACGGGATACTGAGTTGGATGATCAGCCATGATCAAATTGAATGGCGGTGCAGGCTCGAAGGGCCGAATGGCCTACTCCTGTACCTGTGTTTCTATGTCTATGTTTCTATCATTGACCTTGGTAAAGGAGTTACATTCTCTTTCCTTCTCGTCTCATCCAGGTGACTACGGTGATGATAGGCTGTTCGCACGAGGGCCCTCAGACCAGAAGCTCCCTGCTCCTGGGAGTACGGATGGCAGCTTGGAATCAGATCCTGGATCCCTGGGTCTACATCCTGCTGCGGAGGTCCATGCTGAGGAGGGGATACGATGTTGTGCAGCTGTGCCGGGGGAAGCAAGACGTGGGACACTCCAGATGGGACTGCAGCACCCTGGAACGGTCCATCAAGTCGGCGGCTATGGAACGCACGCTGGCCTCCATGAGAAAGCAATCGCAGAAAACCTGAGCATCCCGGCGATGCTGGTTGACTTGTGCGTGAGTTATGTCAAGGCTTTGTAAGCTTTGGGTAGTAGACCCTATGGGACACACAGACTGGTCTTTGCAACCCTCTGCTGCACTAAAACCTTCCTTGTTGGTTCCTCCGACACGAGTCTTGGATAGACGAGCGGCCAGGATATCAAGAGAAGATTTCGCAGTGGAGATGACGAAATGTGCCAGAAGGAACTGCAGATGCTGGTTTCAACTGGAGGACAGACACAAAATGCTGGAGTAACTCAGCGGGTCAGGCAGCATCTCTGGAGAAAGGGAATAGGTGATGTTTCGGGTCAGACTGAGAGAAAGGGAAAGGGGGGGTGGGGGGGGGGGGGGGGGTGGGGGGTGGGAAAGAGAGATTATAGACGGTGATATAGAGAGATATAGAACAAATTAATGAACGATAGGCAAAAGAGTAACGATGGTAAAGGAGACAGGCCATTGTTAGCTGTGTGCTGGGTGAAAACTAGTTACAGCCAATGAGACTCAACAAGACCAACTTTGAAACTAGTACAACGACTTGGGTGGGTGGGGGAGGGAGAGAGAGGGGATGCAATGGTTACTTGAGGTACTCCAGCTTTTTGTGTCTATCACCAGGATATCAAGGTAGTCACATAAACGTTGGAGAAACTCAACGGGTCAGGCAGCACGTCTGGAGAGAAGGAATAGGTGACGTTTCAGGTCAGGATCCTCCTCTCCCAGAAACACCATCTATTTCTTGACTCCAGAGATGCTGCCTGACCTGCTGAGCTCCTCCAGCATTTTGTGCCTGTCATCGGTGTAAACCAGCATCTGCAGTTCCTTCTTACCGAACACCAATGGCTCTCTGCGTTGAGACAGCAGGAATGTTGATACATATTTTATCCGTGACCTGCAACATGTATGAGAGCACGCACCCAAGCATGTTTTATCCGTGACCCTCAACATGTTTGGGACATGCACCCAATCATGTTTTATACATGATCTGCATGTATGACAGCATGTACCCAAGCATGTTATATATGTGACCTGCGACATATATGAGAGCATGTTCCCAAGCATGTTTTATATATGATCTGCATGTATGGGAACATGTACCCAAGCATGTTTTATACATGATCTGCATGTATGACAGGATGTACCCAAGCATGTTATATATGTGACCCACAACATGTATGGGAACATGGACCCAAGCATGTTTTATATATGATCTGCATGTATGGGAACATGGACCCAAGCATGTTTTATACGTGACATGTACCCAAGTGGGATTCATTAAGATTCAGAAACTGAACGTACCCATATGTTTTTATTTGTTAAATAAATTGCATGACTGGGATGTAACGTACTGATACATGTAATCACTTTCTTTGGTTGATTTTGAGTTGTGTTAATACTTACGTACTCTTGTCCCAGTGCCATGAATGGGCCACAACCATCAGAATCAGAATCAGAATCAGAATCATATTTTAATAGCCAAGTGTGTTTTGCAACATATGAGGAATTTCATTTGCCATGCAGTCCATATCAATAAAAAGCAACAAAATATATTTTAACATAAACATCCACCACAGTGACTCCTCCACATTCCTCACTGTGATGGAAGGCGAAAGAAAGTTCAATCTCTTCCCTTGTTTGTTCTCCCCCTCGGTCGGGGGGCCTCGAGCCTTCCGTTGACGGGGCGATCTTGGCTCCCGTAGCCGGCAGTCAGGCCCTCCACGTCGGGGCGATCAAGCTCCCGCATTGGGGGGGAATCTCAGCGCACCGCGCCGGGCGATCGGACCCTGGGTCGGGGACTGTCGAACCTCTTGCGACTTTGGAACATCCCGACATCGGTCTCTACCCGAGTCTGCGAGCTCCTCGATGGTGGAATCCGCAGGAGCGTCGATCCCAGGCAAGGGATCGCAGGCTCCGATGGTAAGTCCACATCCCCGCGGTGGGGCTCAAAGTCAGTCCCGAGCGAGGCCTCCAGCTCCATGATGTTAGGCTGCAGAGCGACCAGAGATACGATCCCGAATAAAATCATATCTCCGGCAAGGTAAGACATTGAAAAAAAGTTTCCCCTGCCCCATCCCCCACATAAAACAAACCAGAGAACATTAGCAAAAACTTGGTAAAACATACTAAAAATAATAACAGAATAGACAAAAAGACAGACAGACCGTTGGCGAGGCTGCCATTGCTGACGGCGCCACCCGGTGGACAATCTATGTAGAAACCATGAGGGGGATCATTGCTGGCGGTAGAGTTACTGCCTCCCAGCACCAGAGACCCACGTTTGATCCTGATTACGGGCGCTGTCTGTGCGGAGTTTGCACGTTCTCCCTGTGACCACGTGGGTTTTCTCCGGGTGCTCTGGTTTCCTCCCACATTCCAAAGACGCACAGCTTTGCAGGTTAATTGGCTTCCCTAAATTGTCCCCCGGCGTGTGGGATAGAACTAGTGTACGGGGTGATTGGTGGCCAGCATGGGACTCGGTGGGCCGAAGGGCATGTTCCCAAGCTCTATTCCGAAACTGAACTGAACTACAGTTTTCAATATGGGCCATGGGTGGTACACAGTGGCGTAGGTAACAGAGCAACTGTCTCACAGCGGCAGAGACCCGTGTTCGATTCTGATATCAGGCAGCCCCTGTAGTCAGGATTGAACCCAGGTCTCTGGCGCTGTAATGCAGCAACTAACTCTACCGCTGCGCCACCGTGCCGCCCCACGTTAGGAGGAGATACCGTTTTCTATCTGCTGGAGTGGATGGAGGGGGCCGAGAGGGTTCTGACAGGGGTATCCAAAATGATGCTGGGCGTAGTATTCTTACTATCCTTAAATTGTAAAGGGGTTGTCCCACTGTACGAGCTAATTCAAGAGTTCTCCCGAGTTTCCCCTGATTCGAACTCAGAGAATTACGGTAATGGCCGCTCGTAGGTACTCGGGGCTCTCGTGGACATTTTTCAACATGTTGAAAAATCTTCGCGAGCCTTCATGAGCTTACCGTGTTTCCCGAGTACCTGCCGTTAGGGTTACGAGCCGCTAAGAGACGTCCCCGAGCTCCGACGTACCCGCTACGTACATTCTACGTGCTTGCCACGAGTTTGATTTTTTTAAAACTCAGGAGAGCTCTTGAATTAACTCGTACAGTGGGACTGCCCCTTAAGAAACCTTTCCCAAAAGAAACCTTTTCTTATAGAAACATATAGAAATGTATGAAATTCTTAAGTGATTGGGACAGGCTAGAGGCAGGAAAAATGTTCCCGCTGTTGGGGGAATCCAGAACCAGGAGTCACACAGTTTTAGAATAAGGGGTAGGCCATTTAGGACTGAGATGAGGAAAACCCTTTTCACCCAGAGAGATGTGAATCTGTGGAGTTCTGTCACAGAAGGGCAGTGGAGGCCAATTCACTGGATGTTTTCAAGAGAGGTTTAGATAGAGCTCTTCAGGCTAAAGGAATCAAGGGATATGGGGAGAAGGCAGGAACGGGGTACTCATTTTGGATGATCAGCCATGATCATGTTGAATGGCGGTGCTGGCTCGAAGGGCTGAATGGCCTACTCCTGCTGATATTTTCTATGTTTCTATGTTTCTAAAAGCAGTGGTGTCTTAAAACCAGTGGGCATGAGTCAAGGGCAAAGAGGAGGAGGATTAGTTGGGATCTGAGGAAGGACTTTTGCCAGAGTGTGGTTGGAATCTATGAACACATTGGCTGAGAGGATGGTGGAAGGCGGACACTCACCTGTTTAAAAAAGATCAAGATGAACATTTAACCCACCAAGGCATAATTGGCCATGAAAATTAGGTTGGTCTAAATGAATATCAGAGAGTCAGTATGGACATGATGGGCTGAAAGGCCTGTTTCTGTGCATCTGGACGATACATAATGGACGATTAAAGCAGCTTTGCTTACTTGAACTTTATTGGCTTTGTGCAGTTCATCCATCTGCCTCTGTATCCTTATCTGCAACTGGGCCACAAGCCCAGTGTCACCTCTAAAACAGTCCCCCGTACAACAGTAAAACAGTCCCCCGTACAACAGTACTTAAATAAACAATCCTATTGTTACATCTTTCTTTTTCTTTTTTCAAGTTAAGTCTCTTCCCCTTAGGTATTCTAGTGCAACAAACTTGTACCATATGCTCTGCTCATTTACAACAGATCTAACAACATAAGCAATAATAAATCAACAGTTCAAAACATCAGTTTTTTCCCACAAGTGCATAAACAACACATTTTCATTTCTTTTCTTTTCCTTTCATAGTCCATACTCTAATCACTGAGTATAGTCTGTCAGGTAGCGGGGTCTGATAACTTGTCGACCTGACCTGGTGACCGTGCCTTGGTTCTCTGCTGGGCCATCTGGCGGTATGGCCGCCTCAGTCACTGTTGGTGTGGGTGTGTTTTGTGTTGGTGTGAGCGTGGTGGGATTGTGTCTGAGGTGGCGACGATTTCGTCTCAGAACACCTCCTGACTCTAACTCCACCTCATACGATCTATGGCTCACCTGTTGGACCACTCTCGCTGGTCTCCAGCCCTTGTGTGTATCACAGGGCTGTACTCTCACACTGTCCTCTCTTTTCAGAGTGTCCATGTCTTTTGCTGTGCGGTTGTAGTACTTTTCCTGTCTCTGTCTGTTGTATTTCAGTCCCTGTTCGTCGTGTGTTACCTCTGGCTTCAGCAGAGTGTCCTTTGTGGGAAGCAGGGTCCTGGTCCTCCTGCTTAGGAGTCTCTGTGCCGGGCTTGTGTTGAGGCCCTGGCTCGGTGTGTTGCGATGATCCAGCATTGCCAAGTACGGATCCTGTCTCGCTGCTGCAGCCTTCAGCATCAGGCGCTTGGCTGTCTTTACCGCTGACTCCGCCTTCCCATTACTCTGCGGGTATCCCGGCGACGATGTACGGTGTTCAAAACCCCACTTCTGGCTGAAGTGCTGAAACTCTTGTGATGCATACTGGGGTCCATTATCCGAGATAACAATGTCCGGAATCCCCTGTCGGGCAAAATGTGCCTTGAGTTTTTTGATCACTGTGTTGCTCTTAGTGTCAGGTAGATAATCGACCTCCCAAAAGTTTGAATAATAATCCACTGTTATCAGATAGTCTTTATTGTGAAAGGAGAAAAGGTCCGTTCCTACCTTGGCCCAGGGTCTGCTGGCCATGTCATGTGGATGTAGTGTCTCTCTTTGTTGCCTTGGGTCCACTGACCTACATATGTCACATTTGGCGATGAAGGTCTTGATCTCCTCGTTCATTCCAAGCCAGTATACACACTCCCTCGCTCGCCTCAGACATCCTTCTACTCCCAGGTGAGAGGAGTGGATCCTGTGAGTGATGTCCACCCTGAGTGCGTCAGGTATCACGGCTCTGTCCCCTCGGAACACTATGCCGTCCTGGAAACTCAGTTCATCTTGGAACGTGTGGTAGTGCCTGATGTCACTTGGTAGGTCCTTTTTTCTCTTGGGCCACCCTGACAGAATTCTGTTTACCACACTCTGTAACTTTGTGTCATCGTTTGTTGCAGCCCTGATGGCACTCAGCCTCTCTGCTGAAATGGGTAGGTAGCTGACCATGTTCACAGTCTCGATATCTGTCTCACTCTCTCCCTTAGTGCTCTCTGGTAAGTATGCTCTACTCAGCGTGTCTGCAAGTAGCATATCCCTGCCTGGAACATAGGTCACACTAATATCATACTGCTGCAGTCTGAGTAGCATTCTCTGCAGTCTCTTAGGTGCACTAAGTAATGGCTTTCTGTGTATATTTTCTAGAGGCTTGTGGTCGCTTTGTACTGTGACCTCTCTACCATAAGTATACTGATGGAACTTTTCCATCCCAAACACTATGGCTAAGCATTCTTTCTCTATTTGGGCATAGCCCCTTTCAGTTGGTGTGAGTGCCCTACTACCAAATGCTACCGGTTTACCTTTCTGTGTCAGGGCGGCCCCCAGTCCCGTGTCAGATGCATCACACTGAAGTGTCAACTCCTCTTCCTTGTTGTAGTACTGTAGAACTGGTGCTTTAGCGATTTTGTCTTTCAGTCTTTGAAACGCCCCTTCTTGGATGTCCGTCCATTCCCACATGTTCTCCTTGCGCGTGAGTTGTCTCAGAATCTCAGAGTCATCTGAAAGGTGGTCATAGAACTTCGACAGATAGTTGACCATCCCAACTAATCTCTGTACCCCTTTCACGTCCGTTGGCCTTGGCATCCCTCTGATTGCCCGTACTTTCTCCGGGTCAACCCTCAGTCCCTTGGCCGTGAGCAGATGACCTATGTAGGGTACCTCTTTTTGTCTGAGCTTGAATTTGTCCGCGTTCAGCTTGATGTTACGCTCTCTGCACCTGGTTAGAAAGCGTCTGACTTTCTCGTCGTGGTCCTTTCCTGCCTCCTCTTGTGTTGCTCCTTCCCCCGTGATTAACACATCATCTGCTATGACGCAGACTCCTGGGAGGCCCTCCAGGGCATGCATGAGCTTTCTTTGGAACACTTCCGGTGCTGGGCTTATTCCCATCGGCATCCTTAGCCAACGGAAGCGACCAAATGGGGTGGCGAATGTGGTAAGGTAGCTCGACTCTTCCTCTAGTTTGACGTGCCAGAAGCCTTGCTTCACGTCGCAGACTGTGAATACTTTTGCCTTTGACATCTCCGGCAGGATGTCATCTATAGTTGGGAGTGGATAGTGACTTATTTTTAGTGCCCGATTCAGCGGTTTTGGGTCTATACAGATCCTCAGCTTCCCATTAGGTTTTCTCACTGCGACCATGCTACTGATCCAGTCAGTGCTGCGTTCCACTGGTGTGATTATCCCTCTTCTCTCTAGATCTTTGAGTTCCTCTTGTAGAGGTGTCATCATAGCTACAGGCACTCTGCGCTTTGGCAGTTTCACTGGCGGTACTCTGTCATCTATCTCTATTCTATATTCACCCTCCATGCAGCCATCTCCAGTGAACACATCCTCAAACTCTTCATTTATTTTGACCATGGTCACGGATTTGCCACTTTCTCCCTTTGTCACTGGGCTCGGCTCTGTCTTCACTATGTTGTCTATAGCCAGAATATTCTCGTACTGTACTTTTATCAACTTCATTGCCTCGCTGGCTTTTCTGCCCAGTAAAGGGATTCTGCTACTCTGGTCAACCACTTGAAACTCTAGTCTGTACAGCTTGTTGTTTCTGGGGTTTCTGACCTTAACCTTACATGTACCCAGAGGAGTCAACTTGGTCTTGTTATACATCACTAGCACTTTATCAGTGTGCTCTAACTGTGTGTCTGGGTTTAGTAGATCGATGGGGATGATATTACAGGTGGCCCCACAGTCTATCTGGAAGTCAACTAACTTTTCCCCTATCTTCATTCCTGCAAAGAGCTGCTGGCCCTGACTGTGGCTGTTTTTAACCTGGTTTACAGTTTCATCCTCTCTATTTGCTTCAGTTATACAGTTGACATCCTCATAAGAGTCACTGTCACTAGTCTGCTCTGTAACTGCATGCACTTTCTTAGTTTTCCTACTGCTCGCTTGTCTTGATCTGCACTGAACTGCAAAATGATTTTCCTTCCCACACCTCTTACACTTTTTCCCAAAAGCTGGGCATTTTTTCTTATTCCTCTCGTGTGTTCTACCACAAAACTTGCACAGTATCTCATTGTCTTTTTGTCTCTCTTCTGCCTGTTTCAGTGCATGTACCTCCTCCACTGTCTGTCCTTGCAGTGTTCTGCTATTCTCCCTTGACAGCTCTGTAGCTCTACAAATGTGCAGGGATGTCTCAAGAGTCAGCTTCTCTTCCCTGAGTAATCTCTCCCTCAGTGCTGAGCTATTTGTACCACACACAAGTCGGTCTCTAATCAAAGAATCTCTAATGTCCCCAAAGTTGCAACTACTAGCAAGTATTTTCAAGTCTGTTACATAGCTGTCCACGTTTTCATCCAATCCTTGGTTCCTCATGAAGAATCGGTACCTTTCCACAGTCTCGTTTACCTTTGGGCTGCAGTACTCATCCAACTGTATGATCATTGAACTCACTGTGGTCCTCGCTGAAGGGCTAGCACTCGACAAAGTTGCCCAAAGTTCCCTGCCTTTTTCTCCGATGAGATAGTAGAATAGCTTGACTTTTGTGGTCTCTACGGCGTCTGGCATGGTAAGGTCTATGTACAGTGTGAACTCCTCCTTCCAACTTTTCCATGACTTTGCCAAGTTGTTGGAGTTCAAAACCAAAGTTCCAGGGGGTCTTAGTCCTTCCATCGCTAGCTAATGTTTTTTTTTTTGTTAATTCTGACAATTTTCGACGTCCACCGCTGCCACCATGTTTCATTATGTTCTGTCTCTATCTGGACGATACATAATGGACGATTAAAGCAGCTTTGCTTACTTGAACTTTATTGGCTTTGTGCAGTTCATCCATCTGCCTCTGTATCCTTATCTGCAACTGGGCCACAAGCCCAGTGTCACCTCTAAAACAGTCCCCCGTTGCCATAGAGGGAGTACAGAGAAGGTTCACCAGACTGATTCCAGGGATGTCAAGACTTTCATATGAAGAAAGACTGGATAGACTCGGCTTGTACTCGCTAGAATTTAGAAGATTGAGGGGGGATCTTATAGAAACTTACAAAATTCTTAAGGGGTTGGGCAGGCTAGATGCAGGAAAATTGTTCCCGGTGTTGGGGAAGTCCAGAACAAGGGGTCACAGTTTAAGGATAAGGGGGAAATCTTTTAGGACTGAGATAAGAAAAACATTTTTCACACAGAGAGTGGTGAATCTGGAATTCTCTGCCACAGAAGGTAGTTGAGGCCAGTTCATTGGCTATATTTAAGAGGGAGTTAGATGTGACCCTTGTGGCTAAAGGGATCAGGGGGTATGGAGAGAAGGCAGGGATGGGATACTGAGTTGGATGATCAGCCATGATCATATTGAATGGCGGTGCAGGCTCGAAGGGCCGAATGGCCTACTCCTGCACCTAATGTCTATGTTTCTATGTTTCAGACAGATGCAGGTCCCTGTGTTTCTGCTTCATTATCAGAGCAGCTTCCGCCATCTGCTGGTTATTGGGTGGAATTACAGCAGGACTGGCTGGATATCCTGAATGTTAAGGGGCCTGTCCCACTTGGGCGACCTAATCTGCGAGTTTAGAAGTTTGCCCTCGACTCAAACCCGCAGCATGGTCGACACGTGGTCCTAGGAGGTCACTGGAACTCTCCTTCATGCTCGAGGGAAGTTCCCACATACTCGCGGCCTCAGCTAGGTTGTGGAAACATGTTTTCCACAAGTAAAAATTGGTCGGCATGGTTCTTTTGAACTCGTAGTGCAGTGGAGTGGGGTCACTATGTAGTTACAGGCAGTCGAGGGCAGCCGTAGGCAATCTCCTTCGCTGACCGGGCATTTTAATTGGCTCATTGGAGTTTTCACAACCAAGGAAAACCGACCGGTAATGTTAAATGTCCACTAAACTTTATTAAATGTTGGCTCGCTTCTTAAAAAGTGTCTCCCCCCTACTCTCTCCTTCTCCCCCTCCTCCCCGTCTTTTACCTTCCTGTTCATCGCGGGTGTGAATTTCAGACAGCACTCCCCGGCTTTCCCTGGCTTTCCCTGGCCCCCGCCTTTGCGATGTGTTTGTGTTTGCGCGTGTGTGTGTATGTGCCTGCCTGCATGTGTTTGTGTGCATGTGCGTATGTGTGTGTGCCCATGTGTGTGTGCGTGTGTTTGTGTGTGTGCGTGTGTATGTGTGTGTGTTTGTGTGTGTGTGTGTGTGTGTGTGTGTGTGTGTGTGTGTGTGTGTGTGTGTGTGTGTGTGTGTGTGTGTGTGTGTGTGTATGTGTGTGTGTGTGTGTGTGTGTGTGTGTGTGTGTGTGTGCGTGTGTATGTGTGTGTGTGCGTGTTGTGTGTGTGTGTGCGTGTGTATGTGTGTGTGCAGACGGTCGATCCAGCTCGAGGTTTCATCGCTGACTGTCGCTGATTGTGGACTTTAGAAGGGCACAACATCCGCTCACTGGGGATAAATGGGGTTACTGTGGATAGGGTGAGCAGCTTTAAATACCTAGGAGTCCACATCACAGAGGATCTGACGTGGACAACACACGCTGCAGCACTGGTGAGTAAGGCAAGGCAGTGCCTTTACCACCTCAGGCAGCAGCGGAAATTCAGTCTCTCTGAGGATCCTTCAGTGCTTCTACTCTGGTGCTGTAGAAAGCATCTTGTCTGGTAACATCTCGATTTGGTTTGGCAACAGCTCTGCCCAGGACAGGAAGGCTCTGCAGAGAGTAGTGCGTTCGGCCGAACGCACCATGGGAACTACACTCCCCACCCCTGCAGGACCTATACACCAGGAGGTGCAGGTCCAGAGCCAGCAAGATCATGAACCACCTACCACCCCAGCAACAGTGTGAACGGGCGATCGCTGGTCGGCACGGACTCGGTGGGCCGAAGGGCCTGTTTCCACGCTGTATCTCTAAACTACACTAGTGTGTGAATGGGCGATCGCTGGTCGGCACGGACTCAGTGGGACAAAGTATTCATTCAAGATTATTCACAAAGAATCATTTAATATTACAGATAAAAATCAATCCACAATTTAACAAAGATCAAAGTAAGAGATAGGTACAAAAAGCTGGAGTAACTCAGCGGGACAAGCAGCATCTCTGGAGAGAAGGTATGGGTGACGTTTCAGGTCAAACCCTTCTTAAGGTTTCGAAGTAAAATATATTATAAGACTTATGGAGACAGCTTGGAAACAGGCCCTTCGGCCCAACTTGCCCACACCGACCAACATATCCAATAATTAATATGTTTATAAGTGTGAGATATATTGTTTGTGCTCACAATCACTACTCAGGAGACTAAATCGTGGAAACAAGAAATGCTTTATTTGAGAGTCTGCAGAATCAGGTGCCTCTCCAAGTTGAGACACCCCGAGCAAAGGAAAAATGTCTATTTTTATACAATTCAGTATAGTCTTTATTGATTGGACGCCTCCCCTTCTGACCCCTTCCAATCAGGGTACCGAGGTTCACAATCTTCCAACCCTCCCCTCCGTGCGTCATCAATCATTCCCTCTCCTCCCACATCATACATCACATGTACATTTAAATTAGGTTCTTTGTCATGAGGGGCGTAAAGTTAATATTCATTTATCTAATCAAGCATACTCAGTAGCTGTTGCCCTTACCTACTTAATTGCCTTTGACCGAAAGAATAGCTTCTGTGTTGTCAGCTACGTTCCTTACCTCATCTTGTTATTCTACAATGTTATCAACAGCTCTTAAGGTCTGACTGTTTGTTCGAATCACAAGGTTGGTGATTCCAACTACTCGGCCCATCACAAGGTCGGTGACTACAACCACTCGGCCCCTCACGATGGTGGTTTAATCATCTTATCCCTCACAATCCTCCCGTTCTCTTTTGCTACGCATCCTGTATTAAACCCCATAGGTTGAATTACGCCATTCGGCCCATCAAGTCATGATTCAATCATGGCTGATCTATCTCTCCCTCCCAACCCATTCTCCTGCCTTCTCCCTTTAACCCATGACACCCGCACTAATCAACAATCTATCTATCTCTGCCTTAAATATATCCACTGACTTGTGGCCTCCACAGCCGTCTGTGGCAAAGAATTCCACAGATTCACCACCCTCTGGCTAAAGAAATTCCTCCTCATCCCCTTCCTAATGGAACGTCCTTTAATTCTGAGGCTGTGCCCTCTGGTCCTAGACTCTCCCACTAGTGGAAACATCCTCTCCACATCCACTCTATCCAAGCCTTTCACTGTTCGGGTGAAGTTTCAATGAGGTCTGCCCACCTCATTCTTCTAAACTCCAGCGAGTTCAGGCCCAGCGCTGTCAAACGCTCAGAATACGTTAACCCACTCGTTCCTGGGATCGTTCTTGTAAACCTCCTCTGGACCCTCTCCAGAGCCGGCACATCCTTCCTCAGATATGGGGCTCACAATACTAGCAGGCAATTGGTGGGGAGGGGGGGGAGAGAAAGATTTAATAGGAACCTGAGGGGCAGCTTTTAGATTAGATTTGTTTATTGTCACTCAGACCTATCGGTCTGAACGAAATTTTGTTTCCCTGCAGTCATACATATAATTAAAAAAATGACAAAAACACACAATCAACACAAATTTAACATCCACCACAGTGAGTTCACCAAACACCTCCTCACTGTGGTGGAAGGCAAAATCTTAAAGTCTCTGTCTCTTCCCTTTTTGTTCTCCCTTGCGTCGAGGCGACAGTTCAAACTCCGCGGGAGGTCGCTGCCTCCGCCACAGCTCCGAGGCCTAGTCGGGTCTCCGCTGCTGCTGCCGCCGCCGCCACCGCCATAGCTCCAGGACCGAGTCGGGTCTCCGCTGCCGCCGCCGCCATAGCTCCAGGACCGAGTCGGGTCTCCGCTGTTGCTGCCGCCTCAGCCACAGATCCAGGGCCGAGTCGGGTCTCCGCTGCCGCCACCGCCATAGCTCCAGGACCGAGTCGGGTCTCCGCTGCTGCTGCCTCTGCCGCCGCCATAGCTCCAGGGCCAAGTCAGGTCTCCGCCGCCTCCGCCACAGCTCCGAGGCCTAGTCGGGTCTCCGCTGCCGCTGCCACAGCTCCAGGACCCAGGGTAGTGGGTGTATGGAACGAGCTGCCAGAGGAGGTAGTTGAGGCTTGGACAGATACATGGATAGGACAGGTTTGTAGGGATATGGGCCAAACGAGACAGGTGGGACTAGTGTTGATGGAGTATGTAGCCCGTGTGGGCAAGTTGGGCCGAAGGGCCTGTTTCCACACTGTATCATTCATCATCCTTTGAGCTTTCGAGAGTTTCCTGTATCTCTCCGTCGCCACTTGGAACAAGTTTCGCCGCTGTAGAACAAAAAAGATTAGAATATTGAGAAGATATTTATTGCACTCCCCCCCTGTCCCTCTCCCTCCCTCTCTCCCCACCTCTCTCTCTCCCTCTCACCCCCTCTCTCTCTCTCCCTCTCCCTACGCTCCAGGAGTATTTATATGATAAGTTCTAGGAGCAGAATAAGGCCATTCAGCCCATCGAGTCCACTCTGCCATTCAATCATGGCTGATCTATCTCTCCCTCCCTCCCCTCCCGACCTCTCTCACTCTCTCCCTCCCTCTCTCCCCACCTCTCTCTCCCTCTCACCTTCAGCTTCTGACAGTGTAGAATGATCATTGGCCGTATCATCTATGGGAATGCTGGCTTGTGGAGAGGAGATGGGGAGAAATCTCATTTGGTAGCGGGTGATGAATCTGCGGATTTTCCTGCAACAGAAGAAGATGAGCGTTTGTCGGGCCTTTACTCGCTGGAGCTTCGAAGAGTCGAGAGCAGTTTTGGGCCCCGTATCTGAGGAAGGATGTGCCGGCTCTGGAGAGGGTCCAGAGGAGGTCTACAAGAACGATCGGGGGGGGTGGGGGGGGGGGAACCTAATTGAAACTTCACCTGAACAGTGAAAGGCCTGTATAGAGTGGATGTGGAGAGGATGTTTCCACTAGTGGGAGAGCCCAGGACCAGAGGTCACAGCCTCAGAATTAAAGGACGTTCCTTTAGGAAGGAGATGAGGTGGAATTTCTTTAGACAGAGGGTGGTGAATCTGTGGGATTCATTGTCACAGACGGCAGTGGAGGCCACAAGTCAATGGATATTTTTATGGCGGAGATGGATAGATTGTTGATTAGCACGGGTGTCAGGGGTTATGTGGAGAAGGCAGGAGAATGGGGTTGGGGAGGGAGAGATAGATCAGCCATGATTGAATGGTGGAGTGGACTCGATGGGCCGAATGGCCTAATTCTGCTACAAGAACATGGAAAAGATTTAGAGAGAAAGGGGGAAGGAGAGAGAGGGAGAGAGAAAGAGAGAGAGAGGGAGGGAGGGAGAGATAAACATACCTCCATCGAACACGGATAATTATAGTGGTAATAATGATCATAGCAGAGATCACCAAACCTATCACACCCTTGGCACCAGTCGATAAACCTGGATGGAAAAGATGGCTTCAGTGTCTGATCACTCTCTTCCTTCCTCCCTCTCTCTCTCCCTCCCTCCCTATCTCCTCTCTCTCTCTGGATTGGCTACAGAAGTTTGGAGGTCACGTTGCAGTTGTACAAGACGTCGGTGAGTCCGCATTTAGAGTATTGAGTTCAGTTCTGGGCACCGTGTTACAGGAAATGTCGTCGAGCTGGAGAGGGCGCGGAGAAGATTTACGAGGATGTTGCTGGGACTCGAGGGGCCTGAGCTACAGGGAGAGGTTGGGGCACGCTGGGACGCCATTCCTTGAACTCTATTGTAGTATACATATTTTTAAATCAAGAATTGAAGCTGTCCTTGTTTTAATAATCAAGTTGTACTGTAAAATGTTATGTATAATGTTATAAAGGAGCATGCAACACTGCAAATAAAATACAGTACGTTTTTGCAGTAAATAAAACCTTTTTATTTAAAATGTTTTGTGTGTTGATTTGATTGCCTGTTACTGTTCGACTGTGTTAGTGTGTGCGCATTAAAGATATGATGCAAAATAAAAGTCGCAAACTATGGAATTCATATTTTTCAGTATTGTTATCAAGGAAAAGAAAGCAGTTCCAATTGTTTGATATTATTCATATGGAGGAGAAAATATAATTGCTCTAAAACCTACCTTAATTTTGCAATCTCACTAATGATAATTCTCACTAATGATAATCCCCCCTCCTCCTTCCCCCTCTCCTCCCCTCTCTCTCCCTCTCCTCACTCGCCCCCCTCTGTCTCAACCCCCCCCCTTTCCCTCTCTCACATCCGCCCCTCCCTCCCCCCCCTCCCACGCAGCGAGGCTCCGACTCCGCACTGCAGCCCCCCCCCCCCCCCCCCCCCCCCCCCCCCCCCCCCAGAGAAACGGGCACTCCCGCAACGCAATATTCAACTACCTACCTGGAATAGACACCTCGGATCTTTGGCAGACAAGAGGTATGTGGAATGCAAATGGGGATCTGAACCCGCCCGAGCCCACTGCGCACGTGCGGAGAGACAGCGTCACTTTGCGTCACCGGCTTCCCCCCAACTGCGCACGCCCGGATGGTCACAACTATTTCCCCCAAAACTTCCAGCGGGACGGAACCAGAATTTAGGGGAAATTTCCGTCAAAGTGGAAACGCTGATAGCGCTCCAATTAATTTTATTGGGGAAAAAACACCTTGGCCGGAGGCCCCATAGATTTGGAGGCCCTATGAAGCCCATAGGTAAATCCGGCCCTGCCGAGGCCCCCTTAGATCTCGAGGCCCTAAGCTTACGCTTGTGAAGCTTATATGTAAATCCGGCCCTGCCCCTCATCCTCCTGCGCTCCAAGGAATAGTCCCAGCCTGCCCCAACCTCTCTCTCACTCTCACTCTCACTCTCTCTCTAATTGTGTCTCGCTCTCCTTTGCTCTTTCTCCCTCCCTCTCCCATACACACTCTCTCTCTCACGCCCATACATTCTCTCTCTCCCTCCCTCTCTCCCACACACTCGCTCTCTCACGCACACTCTCTCTCTCACTCTCTTCCTCTCTCTCATGCACACAAGCACACTCTCTCTCTCTCACGCCCACATACATATTCTCTCTCTCCCTCCCTCTCTCCCACACACTCGCTCTCTCACGCACACTCTCTCTCACTCTCTTCCTCTCTCTCACACGCACACACACACACACTCTCTCTCTCTCTCTCTCTTCCTCTCTCACACACGCATACACACACTCGTTCTCACCTCCCCCCCCCTCTCTCACCTTAATCCCATCTCCTCTGGTCCTCGATTCCCCTACTCTGGGCACGGGACTCTGTGCGTCTACCCGATCTATTCCTCTCATGATTTTGTACACCTCTATAAGACCACCCCTCATCCTCCTGCCCTCCAAGGAATGGAGTCCCAGCTGCCCCAACCTCTCCCTGTAGCTCAGGCCCCTCGAGTCCCGGCAACATCCTCGTAAATATTTGTGTAGTTACCTGGATCATTTCTTTCTGTTCGAATAGCTGGAATGAGAGAGGGAGAGAGGATTACATTGAGCAGGTACAGCACAGAAACTACCTCAACTACCTCTTCCGGCAGCTCGTTCCATACACCCACCACCCTCTGTGGAAAAGTTGCCCCTCAGGTTCCTATTAAATCTTTCCCCCCCCACCCCGCCCTCTCTCACCTTAAACCCATGTCCTCTGGTCCTCAATTCCCCTACTCTGGGCAAGAGACTGTGTGCATCTACCCGATCTATTCCTCTCGTGATTTTGTACACCTCTATAAGATCGCCCCTCATCCTCCTGCGCTCCAAGGAATGGAGTCCCAGCTGCCCCAACCTCTCCCTGTAGCTCAGGCCCCTCAAGTACCGGCAACATCTTCGCAAATATTTGTGTAGTTACCTGGATCATTTCTTTCTGTTCGATTAGCTGGAAAGAGAGGGAGAGGATTACATTGAGCAGGCACAGCACAGGAACAGGCCCTTCGGCCCACAAGGTATTAGAAGTTGGGAGGTCACGTTGCAGTTGTACAAGATGTTGGTGAGGCCGCATTTAGAGCATTGAGTTCAGTTTTGGTTACCCTGTTCTAGGAAGGATCTCGTTGAGTCCCAGATTGATACAGAGTGGAAATAGGCCCTTCGTCCCAACTTGCCCACGCCGGTCAACATGCCCCATCTACACTAGTCCCACCTGCCCGCGTTTGGCCCATATCCCTCCAAACCTGTCCGATCCATGTACCTGTCCAAGTGTTGTGATGGTCCCTGCCTCAACTACCTCCTCCAGCAGCTCGTTCCATACACCCACCTCCCTCTGTGTGGAAAAGTTGCCCCTCAGATTCCTATTAAATCTTTCTACCCCACCCCTCTCTCACCTTAAACCCATGTCCACTGGTCCTCAATTCCCCTACTCTGGGAAGAGGACTATGTGCGTCTACCCGATCTATTCCTCTCATGATTTTGTACACCTCTATAAGATCGCCCCTCATCCTCCTGCGCTCCAAGGAATAGAGTCCCAGCCTGCCCCAACCTCTCCCTGTAGCACAAGCCCCTCGAGTCACGGCACCATCCTCGTAAATCTTCTCCGTGCCCTTTCCAGTCTGACGACATATTTCATAAACACGGTGCCCAGAACTGAACGTGCGGCCTTACCAACAATATTCTAAGCGTGAAAATCATTCATACTTGTATCATTGTAAATTGAGAGCCAGGAAAAAAAGCTGTCATGCATTATAGCCTGAAGCGGGGAAGGAAAAAAAATGTTTCTTCCCTGCAGCATGCAGGAAACATTCTTAATAAATTATATAATATGATTAGCAGAACATACTCCATATTGCCATTCGCTATAATCTAAGATATTGGACCTACGTGTTAAAATTAGCCATTCTTCAGTGCCATTCTGTGAATAGAATTGAATGAGTTAATAACTTTGTAGAAAAATGAGAATGATATTCAATAATATGGCAAACGTTATTCATTAACCATTTCACAATACGTAACAGCATGCCATAACCTGTGAGACGGTGAATGGCCATATAACCGTATAACAATTACAGCACAGAAACAGGCCATCTCGACCCTTCTAGTCCGTGCCAAACAATTATTTTCCCCATGTCCCATGTTATGGTGCACTCACACCATAACCCTCCATTCCTTTCCCGTCCATATACCCATCCAATTAGCTACCACTACTAAAGAAGTTCCCCCTCATGTTACCCCTAAACGTCTGTCCCTTAATTCTCAAGTCATGTCCTCTTGTATGAATCTTCCCTACTCTCAATGGGAAAAGCTTATCCACGTCAACTCTGTCTATCCCTCTCATCATTTTAAAGACCTCCATCGTCCCCCCTTAACCTTCTGCGCTCCAAAGAATAAAGCCCTAACTTGTTCAACCTTTCACTGTAACTTAGTTACTGAAACCCAGGCAACATTCTAGTAAATCTCCTCTGTACTCTCGCTATTTTGTTGACATCCTTCCTATAATTAGGCAACCAAAATTGTACACCATACTCCAGAATTGGCCCCACCAATGCCTTGTACAATTTTAAAATTACATCCCAACTTCTATACTCAATGCTCTGATTTATAAAGGCTAGGACACCAAAAGCTTTCTTTACCACCCTATCTATATGAGATTCCACCTTCAGGGAACTGTGCACAGTTATTCCCAGATCCCTCTGTTCAACTGCATTCCTCAATTCCCTACCATTTACCATGTATGTCCTATTTTGATTTGTCCTGCCAAGATGTAGCACCTCACACTTATCAGCATTAAACTCCATCTGCCATCTTTCAGCCCACTCTTCCAAATGGCCTAAATCTCTTTGTGGACTTTGAAAAGTTTAGGTGGTCATTTAAGACGGCGTGCGATAATGTGCTCAGACGAAGTGTGTAGTTACCAGTCGGAATTATGGTCAATGAAGCATTCACATATTATTTCTGCTCCAAATAAAGTCACAAACTAAACATATTCACCAATCAAGACATGATATATACCACAATGACATGCAGCAAAATTACAATACAGTATCTCATCCCTTTTTTGCACGTTGCAATGAATGCAATTTCTATTATTTCTTTCCACTTCCAAACAAAAATCTGTTTGGATTATTCAGCGTATGATCAACCTCGGTGAGACCAAACGCAGGCTTGGCGATCGCTTCGCACAACACCTCCACTCAGTTCGAAATAACCAACCTGATCTCCCAGTGGCTCAGCACTTCAACTCCCCCCTCCCATTCCGAATCCGACCTTTCTGGCCTGGGCCTCCTCCAGTGTGTGGCCGACCGCAAATTGGGGGAACAGCACCTCATATTTTGCTTGGGTAGTTTACATCCCAGCGGTATGAACATTGCCTTCTCCAATTTCAGGTAGTCCTTGCTTTCTCCCTCCTTCCCCTCCCATTCTCAGCTCCCACAGCCTACTGTCTCCGCCTCTTCCTTTCTTTTTCCGACCCCTCCCGCCATCAGTCTGAAGAAGGGCCTTGACCCAAAACGTCGCCTATTGCTTCGCTCCACAGATGCTGCTTCACCCGCTGATTTTCTCCAGCTTTGTCTACGAACGGGATCCCCACCACTGGCCACATCTTCCCATCTCCTACCCTGTCGGCTTTCTGCACAGACCACACCCTCCATAACTCCCTGGTCAATTCGCCCCTTCCCACCTAAACCACCCCCTCTCCTGGCACTTTCCCTTGCAACTGCAGGAAATGCTACACTTGTCGCTTTATCTCCCCCCTTGACTCCATTCAAGGACCCAAGCAGTCGTTCCAGGTGCGGCAGAGGTTCACCTGCACCTCCTCCAATCTCATCTATTGCATCCGCTGCTCTAGATGTCAGCAGCCCTACATCGGTGAGACCAAACATAGACTTGGCGATCGCTTCGCCCAACACCTCCGCTCGGTTCACAATAACCAACCTGATCTCCCGGTGGCTCAGCACTTCAACTCCCCCTCCCATTCCAAATCCAAACTTTCTGTCCTGGGCCTCCTCCATGGCCAGAGTGAGGCCCACCGTAAATTGGAGGAGCAACACCTCATATTTCGCTTGGGCAGTTTACACCCCAGTATGAATATTGACCTCCAATTTCAGGTAATCCCTGCTTTCTCCTCCGCTTCCCAGGTCTCCCTCAGCCCACTGTCTCCGCCTCTTCCTTTCTTCTTCCCGCACCCTCACATCAGTCTGAGGATGGGTCTCGACCCGAAACGTCGCCTATTTCCTTCGCTCATAGAAACATAGAAAATAGGTGCAGGAGTAGACTATTCGGCCATTCAAGCCTGCACCGCCATTCAATATGATCATGGCTGATCATCCAACTCAGTATCCTTTACCTGCCTTCTCTCCATACCCCCTGATCCCTTTAACCACAAGGGCCACATCTAACTCCCTCTTAAATATAGCCAATGAACTGACCTCAATTACCTTCTGTGGCAGAGAGTTCCAGAGATTCACCACTCTCTGTGTGAAAAATGTTTTTCTCATCTCGGTCCTAAAGGATTTCCCCTCTATCCTTAAACTGTGACCCCTTATTCCTGGACTTCCCCAACATCTGGAACAATCTTCCTGCATCTAACCTTTCCAACCCCTTAAGAATTTTGTAAGTTTCTATAAGATCCCCCCTCAATCTTCTAAATTCTAGCGAGTACAAGCCGAGTCTATCCAGTCATATGAAAGTCCTGGCATCCCAGGAATCAGTCTGGTGAACCTTCTCTGCACTCCCTCTATGGCAATAATGTCCTTCCTCAGATTTGGAGACCAAAACTGTACGCAATACTGCAGGTGTGGTCTCACCAAGACCCTGTACAACTGCAGTAGAACCTCCCTGCTCCTATACTCAAATCCTTTTGCAATGAAAGCTAACATACCATTCGCTTTCTTCACTGACTGCTGCACCTGCATGCCTACATTCAATGACTGGTGTACCATGACACCCAGGTTTCGTTGCATCTCCCCTTTTCCTAATCGGCCACCATTTAGATAATAGTCTGCTTTCCTGTTTTTGCCACCAAAGTGGATAACCTCACATTTAGCCACATTATACTTCTCTTTGGCATTAATTCCAGTAACATCAACCGACTCCAACTGGTCCAGAATGCAGCCGCCCAACTCATTACCCACACCAAATCCTGGCACCACATCACCCCAGTCCTCAAAGAACTTCACTGGCTTCCCATTTCCCATTGGATCATCTACAAAATCCTGGTCCTCACCGACAAAGCCCTCAACCACTTGGCCCCCCCTTATCTCACTGACCTCCTCTCCCCCTACCAACCCCCACGGTCCCTCAGATCCATTTCAGCCGGTCTTCTCTCCATTCTGAAATCCAACCTCTGCACTTTTGGAGACAGAGCCTTCTCCAGGGCAGCTCCCAGGCTCTGGAACTCCCTCCAACAATTGATCCGAACTTCTGAGTCCCTCACCATCTTCCAGTCCCGCCTCAAGACCCATCTCTTCACCTCTGCCTATCCTTAGTCCCATGTCCCCCTCCCCTTTGCATCTCTGTCTTACTGCTCTATTTTGTTTTGTTCTTGACCCACCATGTAAAGCGACTTTGAGTCCTTGAAAAGCGCTATACAAATAAAATGTATTATTATTATTATACTGCATCTGCCATGCATTTGCCCACTCACCCAGCCTATCCAAGTCACCTCGCAGCCTCCTAGCATCCTCCTCACAGCTAACACTGCCCCCCAGCTTAGTGTCATCCGCAAACTTGGAGATGTTGCATTCAATTCCCTCGTCCAAATCATTAATATATATTGGAAATAGCTGGGGTCCCAGCACTGAGCCTTGCGGTACCCCACTAGTCACTGCCTGCCATTGTGAAAAGGATCCGTTTACTCCTACTCTTTGCTTCCTGTTTGCCGGACAGTTCTCTATCCACATCAATACTGAACCCCGAATACCGTGTGCTTTAAGTTTGTATACTAATCTCTTATGTGGGACCTTGTCGAAAGCCTTCTGGAAGTCTAGATATAACACATCCACTGGTTCTCCCTTATACACTCTACTGGTTACATCCTTGAAAAATTCTATAAGATTTGTCAGATATGATTTACCTTTCGTAAATCCATGCTGACTTTGTCCAATGATTTCACCACTTTCCAACTGTGCTGCTATCCCATCTTTAATAACTGACTCTAGCAGTTTCCCCACTACGGATGTTAGACTAACTGGTCTGTAATTCCCCGTTTGCTCTCTCCCTCCCTTTTTAAAAAGTGTGGTTACATTAGCTACCCTCCAATCCTCAGAACTACTCCAGAATCTCAAGAGTTTTGAAAAATTATCACTAATGCATCCACTATTTCTGGAGCTACTTCCTTAAGTACTCTGGGATGCAGCCTATCTGGCCCTGGGGATTTATCGGCCTTTAATTCATTCAATTTACCTAACACCACTTCCCGGCTAACTTGGATTTCACTCAGTTCCTCCATGTCCTTTGACCCGTGGTCTCCTGCTATTTCCGGCAGATTATTTATGTCTTCCTTAGTGAAGACGGAACCAAAGTAGTTATTCAATTGGTCTGCCATGTCCTTGTCCCCCATGATCAATTCACCTGTTTATGACTGCAAGAGACCTACATTTGTTTTAACTAACCTCTTTCCACAGCTCCATAGATGCTGCCTCACCTGCTGAGTTTCTCCAGCATGTTTGTCTACCCATTCACACAAGTTCTGTTATCCCACTTTCCTCACCCACTCCCTGCACATTAGGGGCAATTGTACAGAGACAAGTTAACCTACAAAGCCAATGCGTCTTTGGGATGTGGGAGGAAACCCACATGCTTGCAGGGAGAATGTGCAAACACAACACAGACAGTGCCCGAGAACAGGATCGAACACAGATCTCTGGCGTGTGAGGCAGCAAGTCCACCAGCTGTGCCACTATATTTTATTTTCCAACACACAAAAAATTATACGTTGATAACTTTGGTTACTAAAAATAAAGAAACTATCCATTTTCAGTCTTAAATCTCTAAGTGACGCTATGTCCCCCTTTACAGCTACTGTATGTTTTAATTAAGTTCAAGACTATGGGGCGGTACATTGGCCATAAAGTTGCTGCCTAAAATTGCCAGAGACCTGGAATTGATCCTGAATATGGGTGCTGTCTGTATGGAGTTTTGTTTTCTCGTTTATAACATTGTTTACAGAGTACTATGTTTACATATTCTGTTGTGCTGCTGCAAGTAAGGATTTCATTGTTCTAACTGGGACGTGAGAGAATAAAACACTCTTGACTTGCGTCGCTGGTGTGTGGGATAGAACTAGAGTACGGGTGATCGGTGGTCGGCATGGACTCGGTGGGCCGAAGGGCCTGTATCCACGCTGTATTTTTAAATTAAACTAAAAACACTAAAACCAGAGGAAATGTAAAGAAGGGTTTCTACCCGAAACGTCACCCATTTTTTTCTATCCAGAGATGCTGGCTGCTCCATGGGGTTCCCCCGCAGAATTAAAGCATGGAATAGTCTTCACCCTACCATAGGTACCAACCAGACGCAACTACATTTAAGGTCGTTTTTTTCCCCCCAAGAACCCTTTTTTGCTTAAGTCCGTCAAGAGTCAAGTGTGTTTTATTGTCATGTGTCCCAGATAGGGCAATGAAATTCTTGCTTGCTGCAGTACAACAGTATATGTAAACATAATACAGAGCAGGAGGTAAAGGTTCAGTGTGTCTATATACTATAGACCATATATATATATATATACACAATAAATAAACAGATAAAATGCAATAGGCTGTTATTTTTCAGAGTTTGGGATTTGGTGGTGGTGGGTCCACCAATTTAAATTCCATTTCGAATATTTTTGGAGGATCAGGAAACCAAGAAGTAAGAGTTACTCCAGGGAGTTACTGCAGAGGGGAAGGGAGAGGGGAGAGAGCGGGGAAGGGAGATAGAGAGTGGGGAGAGAGTGTGAGAGGAGAGGGAGAGATTGAATGATATTTAGTTATTACTTACATAAAAACAACGATATAGAATAATATGGCAACCAGTAATCACTGCGGATTTTCCAAATATTACATTTAATATCGGTGGTTGATAACCTTCTTCATCGGCGACTACTGTTCCCTGGAGAGAGAGAGGGGGAGGGAGAGAGGCATTAGTATCAGTTTCTCATACTCCCAAAATTGCTCACCCCCCCTCTTCCCCTCACTCACACCCCTCTCCCCCTCGGTCACTCTTCCCCTCTCTGTCTCCTCCTCTCACTCTCCCCTTTCTCTCCCTCTCTCTCCCCTTTCTCTCCCCCCTTTCTCTCCCTCTCTCCCCCCTTTCTCTCCCCACACTATCTTTCTCTCGCTCTCCCCTCCATCAAAGTTAAGCAGAGATAAATCATACTTACATTAATAGTCATTTCAGCTTCATGGCAAGTTTTTAAAGTCACGTTTAGTGCTATAGTTTGATCTTCTGAATCTGTGCAGGCGTAATTTTGTTTCCTCTCCGGCAGGACATTTCCTAAATAAAAATAGTGGATTTGAGATGAGTCTAGTTAATTGTCCCGTGGAACGAGGTTCATTGAAAAGTGTTCTTGTTGCGGCAATCCAATCCAATCCAAATCCAATCCAATCCAATCCAATTTTACTTGTCACATTGCACATAAAGTGCAAGTGAAATGAATTTATCAGCAGCGGTCCAATGATAAAGAACACACAAAAACACACAATAAAAATTTAACACAAACATCCACCACAGCATTCATTCATCACTGTGGCGGAAGGCACAAACATCTGGCCAGTCCTCCCCCATTTTCCCCCCGTGGTCGGGACCTCAACCCTCTGCAGTCGTCGCTACGGGCGTCCAGATGTGCAGACAAGGTAAAAAGTCCAGGTAAGTCCTGAATCGGAGCCTCCCCACCGGAGACCGCGGCTTTAGGTTGCTGTAGGCTGCAGGCCGGCGGTCGAAGATTTAAAGTCCACGCCGCAGCCAGAAGCACCGTAGACTGCAGGGCCGGCGGTCGAAATCGAAACTCCCCTCCAGGGGTGATGGTAAGCAAAGATACTACCGTTTGCTCACTGCATTTCATCAACTAAGGCATTATTTGTGTTTTTTCTTGATTCCTTTGGCATCAAAAAAGTTTCAGAAGTGATAAATCTGGCTGTAACTTTTTTTAAATCGCCCATGGATCCCAAGTGGTTTTTTACATACAAAATGAAAACGCACCTGAAGAAAAATTTACAGCCAGATTTATCACTTCTGAGAATTTTTAGATACCAAAGGAATCAAGAAAAAACACAAATAATGCCTTGGTACACAAAAATGCTGGTAACGTTTCGGGCCGAAACCCTTCCTCAGACTGAAGACGTCAGACCTCGGACTGCAGACCTCAGTCTGAAGAAGGGTTTCGGCCTGAAACGTCACCTATTTCCTTCGCTCCATAGATGCTGCTGCACCCGCTGAGTTTCTCCAGCATTTTTGTCTACCTTCGATTTTCCAGCATCTGCAGTTCCTTCTTGAACACAAATAATGCCTTACTTGATGACATGCAGTGAGCAAACGCGATAATTCCCAATATTTTCCATGTTTACCAAGCACTTTAGCTGCTGTAGTCCCTTCAGTTCTCGCTTCTCTATACCTTCATTTCACTTCACGTTTGGAATTCTAAAGTTGGGTACATGTCTCACACTTACCCCGACTCACACAATTTTTTTCAGCGCAAAAATTCAACATTTTGGCGGTTTTTAACAGGTAGGAAAGTACACGTTTCTAGCATTAATGACATATACCGGACGGATGTCCTCCAGTTGGATTTAGTGGCTCCGTGCGTGGAGCCCTATGACCCAGTGACCTTTCGTGCAACCCCCCTATACAATGCAAGGGAAACCGGCGGCTGGCGAGGGAAATGGGGGAAAACATTTACAATAAAATTAACTAAAATATGTGATGTGATAGATGCGCTAAATCAAACACTGTTCCCTACAACACTGATTACACCAGACGATATGGAGCTTTGATAGTACGTCCACGCCAGGCCCGCGGTAGAAGTTGGCCACTGGCTGGTCGATGGAGGTTTCTTCTTCCCCCCCCACACCACCACCCCACCCCCCCCATACACACCCCCCATACACACCCCCACACCCCCCCCATACACACCCCCTCCCCCCACACACACCCCCATACACACCCCCCACACACACACCACCCCCCCATACACACCCCCCCACACCACCTACACACTCCCCCCCACCCCCCATACACACCCCCCCCCATACACACCCCCACATACCACACCTCCCCCATACACACCCCCACCCCCCCCCATACACACCCCCACACCACCTCCCCCCACACACCCCCCATACACACCCCCCCATACCACCACACCCCCCCATACACACCCCCCCCCCACACACCCCCCCACACCCCCCCACCCCCCCACACCCCCACACCCACACCCACACACCCACACCCCACCCCCCCCACACACACCACCCCCCCCCACACACACCCCCATACACCACCTCCCCCCACACACACCATACACACCCCCCCCATACACACCACCCCCCCCATACACACCCCCATACACACACACACCCCCATACCACACCACCCCCCCCCCACCACACCCCACCACACCCACCCCCCCCCCATACACACACCCACCCACCCCCCCCCCCACACACCACCCCCCCCCCACATCACACCACACCCCCCCATACACACCCCCCCATACACACACACCCCCCCATACACACCACCCCCCCCACCCCACCCCACCCCCCCCCCATACCACACCCCCCCCATACACACCCCCCCCACACCACACCCCCCACCACCCCACCCCCCCCCACACCACCCCCCCATACACACCCCCCCATACACACCACCCCCCCCACACACCACCCCCCCCCCACACACACACCACCCCCCCATACACCCCCCCCCCATACACACCACCCCCCACACACACCCCCCCCACACCCCCACACACCCCCCCCACACACCCCCCCCCCACACACCCACACCCCCCCCCACACACACCCCCCCCATACACACCCCCCCCATACACACACACCATACACCCCCACCCCCCCCCACACACCCCCCCCCCATACACACCACCCCCCCCCCCACACCCCCCCATACACACCACCCCCCCCACACCCCCCCATACACACCCCCCCCCCCACACACATACACACCCCCCCCCCCACACCACCCCCCCCCCCACACACCCCCCATACACACCCCCCCCCACACACCACACCCCCCCCACACACACCCCCCCCCCCACACACTCCCCCCATACACACCCCCCCCCCCCACACACCCCCCCCACACACACCCCCCACCCCCACACACCCCCCCCACACACACACCCCCCCCCCACACACACCCCCCCCCATACCCACCCCCCCCCCCCCCCCCCCCCCCCCCCACAACCAACAACCCTTCCCCCCCCCCCCCCCCCCCCCCCCCCCCCCCCCCCCCCCCCCCCCCCCCCCCCCCCCCCCCCCCCCCCCCCCCCCCCCACCCCCCCCCCCCCCCCCCCCCACACCCCCCCCCCCCCCCCACACACCCCCCCCCCCCACACACCCCCCCCACACCACCCCCCCCCCCCCCACACACACACACCCCCATACACACCACCCCCCCCCACACACACCCCCATACACACACACCCCCCACACACACTCCCCCATACACACCACCCCCCCCACACACTCCCCCACACACCACCCCCCCCACACACTCCCCATACACACCCCCCCCCCCACACACCCCCCCCCCCCCATACACATCACCACCACACACCCCACCACACACTCCCCCATACCCCCACCCCCCCCCACACACCCCCCCCCCCCCACCCCCCTCCCCGCCACCCCCTCCCCCCCCCCCCCCCCCCCCCACCCCCCCCCACACACACCACCCCCCCCCATACATACACCCCCCACACACACCCCTACCCCCCCCCACACACCCCACCTACCCACCAACACCCCCCCCCCACACACACACACACACCCCACACAAAGAACCATTAAAAAAACACTTTAGAACATGCTAAAAAATTAAAAACAAATTAAAAAGTTGAAAAAAACCTAACACGATGCTGGCAGGGGCCGGGTTGCAGCTCACACAGACCAGTCCGCGGAAAGACATTACATGATTCCGGTCGAGCTGTTTGTCCACGGTGTACAGTTGCATCATGATAGAGGGAGTAACATTTAATGCAAGGTTTCCTGTTGAGCTACAACCATCTTGTAAATCTGCATTACAAAGTCTCTCTCTCACCCTCCCTCCACAAGAAAATAGAAATACTTCGAAACAAATTATTTTCCAGAAATGACTTGCAGAAATCTTGTAAACACTCACACAAACTTAAAGTGGGAAATAGAGAGAGCATCTCCCTCCCTCTCCTCTCTCAAACTTTGCCCAAACTTTCTCAAAACTTTCCAAAACGTTCTCCCTCCCTCAACCTCCCTCCCCTTTTACCTGGAGTGTAGACGGTACTAATGAGGGAAACGAGGACAATTCTTGAGATTAAATTCTTCCCGGAGATATTTCGAGGC